>NW_022991125.1:284622-379090 GCF_902827175.1 Gymnodraco acuticeps
TTATTTGGTCAATTTAAACGGTAAGTAACGTTACTATGTCATGCGTGACCTGTGCGGTGCCGCTGCGCGTTCGTCAATTGCAAAGTGCTTACACAGCAGTCCATAAGAAAATGGTTAAAACTACCAGCCCTTATCGCCAGCAGTAACACTGCATCTACTGCAGGTAATAGTAACAGTTCAGATCATGGGGACATGACGTTACCCGCGGCCGCCGTCGTGGACACTAACATCCTCCCAGCCGACTCGCCGGCTTTGCCCGCCTCGCTCACGGAGCAGCCGTCTTCGTTGCCCCAAACACCGCCACCCCTCGGCGGCCCGCAAGTGCCAGAGGACCTCGGCAAAACAGAGCCTGCCCAGGTATATTTAAACAAGTTCCCAACTCGCCTGTACAGTGGGGTAAGGCGCTCATTTAGCAGCTCATGGTTTCAAAACAGAGATTGGCTGGAATTTCCTGTAAAAAAGATGCCATCTTCTGCTATGCATGAAGACATTTCGGTTCAAATACATCTAACTCAGATGCCACCACAATTGTACCAGAGTACCAAACGCTGTCTCCTGGTACTCATCTGAGTAACTCACTAAAAATGAAATACTATATGGCAGTAACACAAGAATACAGTTTAAAAGGGCAGTGATTTGTAAAATATCCATAAAGAAAAAGTAAATCTGTTTACAGTTCTGTTTCATATGGTGTTGAGAGAGGTATCCATAGATCTCTTCATTTTGCTCTCAAAGTGCACCAGATTGATGCATTTAACTTCAACATTTAAAAAAAAATCTTCCCGGGGGAGCATGCCCCCCGGACCCTCCTAGAGGAGGTTAGGTACACCCCCGACTTATAAAAATAGCTTACATGCCTTACATACATCTTATATGCCGTGAGCTGATTATCGAGCCTTCATTGTAACAGTCACACTGTGTATTTGCGTGGGGAGTGTTGCAGTAGAAAATTCCACAGTAGCGCCCGGTACCTTAATGGGAAATCCTACATATTTGAGCACCCTCTATGAAACGTCAAGCTACCCCACAGCACCCCCAAAAGAAATATCTGGCACCGCCACTGTGGGCTAAGCCCCGAATGTTTCCAGGTCCAGGAAACGCCCCTGATGCACCCCCTCTAATCTCAGATGCACCCCGAGTCATTTTGTTCTGGAACCGGGCCTGAGCTACAGTGTAGAAATGGCAATGTAAATCTTAAGTCCCGAGCTCATCCAACAATGCAACAGTTATATAAAAATAGTGCAACAAGAAACAGAGTAGAATAGAACAATGCAGATTATGTTGCACTCCAATGTGCAAGTTATGCAGATGAAGATGAAGTAAACTATATATATATATGTCAGAAAAATAAAATACATACAATAAGCCAAATAGAGAGAGAATGTTGTAAGTGACCAAGTAAATCAGGGGTGCCCAACCAGTCGATCGCGGGGAGATTCCCAGTCGATCGTGAGATGTGTCTAAAAATAGAACAACAATATTCTGTTTTATCGTTAATGTCCTATAACATAATCTTCCTGTGCCAGAATAATGCACTTGAACGCACCAAAGCTTTGTGATTGGCCGGCGTGACCCCATATGTCGGGGCGTGGCTGGTGGGCAGTGCACTAGTTCGCTAACGTTGTCCGTGTCAACAGGAGTGACAGTCCGCACACACACAAGACCGCAATTATGGCAGAAGCAAAACATATATAATTTTCACTCCGAGTGGGAGGATCATTATTTTTGTATCTATTCCAATTCAAAGTCCATCTGTCTCATCTGCAATGCGAGCGTGGCTTTATCGAAGAAGGGTAATTTAGGAGCGGCATTTCAAAACAGTGCACAAACGCTACGAGACGGAATTCCCTCCTAATTCTGCCCTACGCTCCAAAAGGGGAGGGGCCTGAAAGGACAGCTAAATGCACAGCAGTCCATTTTCACCACGCCCAACAACAAGAGCAAGGCTGCTACCAGAGCATCTTATCGTGTCAGTCACGTTCTTGCGAAACACATGAAGTCTTTCAAAGACGGCGAAGTTGTGAAAGAAGCATTCCTGGAGGCTGCCGATGCGCTTTTTGGGGACAGTAAAAATAACAGAAGCATTTCAACAGGTTTTTGATATAATAAAAACTCAAGTTAGATACTGTTATTAATCAGCTGTAAGTTTTAGTTTGTTTGAACTTATTCATTATAATTATTGTACAAAATGGTATAAGAATGTAAACTTAAATTGATTATAGTCTATTATCAATTCAGGTTAAGAAACTAGTGTTGCTTGCATCCTATTTTAAAAGGCATTTATTTTTATACTCTACTAAAATGCAACAAAAAAAGGGTTTGATTCTATTCATTTTGTCTTTTTTATTGCACTGTGGCAGCAGATTCCTGTGTAGCTTCAGATCTGAGTTGTCTTATTAGTAAGCCTCATTTATACTTTTGTAGCAACACTATGTTTATATAATGGCAAAGAAAGGGTTCAGAGTCTTTTCTTTTTGTGTCATATGTGGCAGCACTGTTCAATGTTTCTTGAAAACATTACCACTGTAGTGACGTGTGAATAAACTCCAACTCTGTATCAACAACACTGTTGTGTAACTTCAGTTAAATACTTGTATGTGTGTAGATTAGAAAGAGGTAAGATAAAGGATATGCAGTATTTTATGAAGTATTAATCGTACAAAGGTCAGTTTTATACAAGTAGAAGTGTGTATTTACCTGGTAGTAGGCTGTCAGTAATGGCTACGCCTCTCTATTTGGACTGGTAGATCTCGGCAGACTGGCCACTTTAAAAGTAGCTCTCGGTTCAAAAAAGGTTGGGCACCCCTGAAGTAAATTAATGCTAATTAACACAACGTGTACTAATTATGCTAATTGCCAAACATTATGCAAGTTAGCATCCAGCAGTTTCTATGAGCTGATACTACTACCTACTATACATAAAACTTTGATGGGGTACTCAACATTTCCAGGTTGACTAAGCTGGCAACTAGACGATAAGGCACTATTAAAAAAAGGCATACAGTTTGTACTGTTTAACAAATAAATGAGTGAAATACCTTCTTCTGTTCTGGAGTCAGCATTCTCCACTGCCCGGCGACCTTCCTGATGATTTCAGATGGTTTGATACCTGAAGGCAACAATTGTAAATGTGATCATTAGACTCTCAGACTGATCAAGTCCAGCCGTTTGCTCTGAGATAACATTTGTATTTGTCTTTATGAAGCTTCCTTCACACTGCTTGTTGTGCCAAGAGCCGCTAGTTTGTGAAATCAATAACTTAGGCTGCCTTTTTTTTTTTTAAAGTAGCAAGTGTTGCAGATTTACCTGGGAAGTGTCTGATTATGTCTGGCCGCTGTTGGAAAATATATCTCAGGTATCCGTTTCCTGGCTTCTTTGGCGGTCCGCTGGCCTGAGAGCTCAGATATTTCACTGGAGTGATGTATGTCGCTGAGAGGACACTGGAGCACCTACAGCATGAGCCAAACACACAAACATAAATATAATGCAATGCAGAAAACATTGTAGCACACATTTGTTTTAACAGAGGGAACTCTTATCCAAACTCCATTCACAAATCTGACCATTTAGTGGTACTTCAATGGTGACTAGTCCGGAGTAACCTAGTAAGGTACCACAGTACAGTAAACACTTTTATTTAAATTACAGTAAATGACAGATAAAGAAGTCTCCTTAGGCCTCTGGAAGTAGTGAGGGATGAAACATCTTTTTACATTAGTTCTTGACATTTCTAAGACTTATTTGAATTAAGTTAAATAATTGCTCAAAGAAATTAAACTATTCAAGCAATATCTTGTTTATTTAAATACTGTCAATCATGCACAACCCGCTAAATATTTACAAAACTTCATCTTTTAAGATCTGCGCAGCTTTCCACTTTTTGTAAAATACTGCAAATATTTTATTAGGAGTATTATGTCATATTATATATTATTATATTGAATAATTATTTCTCTATTTTAATGTTGTAATAGTTTTTATAATAGTCTTATTTTGTGGTGGTAAACTTACAATGATATCTTCTTTAACTGCATGTATGTATGCACCATATACACCAAGGCAAATTGCTCGTATGTGTTAATAAACTCGTTTCTGATGGTGATCTGTGTTAAAGGCATTGACTCATACTCTATTAGAAAAACACCCGACAGCATTAAACTGCAAGAGGATTAAAATGGGGTCAGAAGTTCAAACTCCTCTAGCGCTCACCTAAACACACGTGCTTTACTTTCGATGTAATACATATATTATGAATGTTGCTTACTAGCTGTTATTCCTTTTTATCACACAAAGGCCCTAAATGCTTGTAAAATACATCCAAAAGTGTCTGAATCAATAACGATATTAGTTATGACTTAGTAACTTAAGATGATAAAGTATTTTGTATTTACCAGGAGCATATGCTAGTCATAAATCCAAAACACATTTCAGTAAAAGTATCCAAAGTGATTTAATGACCTTAACATGCTTACAGCCCAAATGAAAGCTAAATCTAGCCTTTGCTTCGACTTGAGCTAATGCCAGCTAACACAGTAAAGTGACTTCAGGATAGCTACCTTGCCAGAGTGCTTGTGCAGGAGAACACACTGAAGGACTTAGCCAGCCAGCTAGCACCTGCAGTCATTAAGCCGAACGGAGCCATGTTGCTGTCAAGGATGTTACGCTAATGAATGGAAGACACACGTATTGTCCCTAAAAAGCAGCGTGTTATTATATTAACACATTCGTTTTTAATTGTAGCCGAGCGTCTTCCTTTCCTCCTTGTTGACATGCATGGACTACAAAAGGCGCCTTCTGTCGCCCCGGTGGATTGTGGGAAAGGTCAAAGTAATTCAGCCGGATGTGGATATGATGTGCAGCATGTAGCAGCTCCGACGATGTTCTATAATAAGGAACCCTTTCCTTTCCTAGTGCATGCGACAGCGTGGTTTTAAATATGAATACCTATTTACAGACTCTTAGGAAGCCTAATTATCTTTACACTTTGCCAGAGATGGAAGAAGTACTCAGATATTGTACTTGAGTAAGAGTAACAATACTACATCGTAAAAGTACTTTGTTAGAAGTAAAAGTCTTGCATTCAAAATTGTACTCAAGTAAAAGCACAAAAGTGTTGAAAAAATATACTCAAGTACAAAAAGTCAAGCTACTAATTTGTCAGTATTTCCCATATATGATTTCAAAATATTACATTTTAGTATTATAATTACAGTATTATGTATTAAGTCAATATTGCACTTGGTAAAGGTGGGGAATATTTAAATGACTAGATATACCCCTGGATATAGCTTAACCCAGTGTTTAACCTAGGGGCCCCGACCCCCGGGGGGCTGCCAGGGGGGTCACGCAAAGTTTGAGGGAAAGGGGGATTTAAAAAAAAATTAAAGTTACATTTATTTAATTTATTTTTTAGATGTTATTAATAACTGCATATCTATCAATCTATGTGTCCTTTGATGCCAATCTTTTAATATTTTTTGTTTTTAAATCACACGGACTGCGCTTCAAGCCAATCAGAATCGAGCTGCCGCTATTGAGAGTGAAACTGAGTATCTGCTCAGTTTTTGGAGCAAGTGAATATTTCGCTCTGCAGCTGGATGAGAGCACGGATGTAGCAAATGTCGCAGAATTGCTTGCATAGCCTACATCAGATTTATTTCAGAAGACAACTTTGTTGAGGAAATATTATTTTGCAAAGCACTGGAAGGTAGGACCACATGAAGAGACATTTTCCAAGTTTTAGACGAGTACATCATCTCAAATGGACTTGACTGGTCTCGTTGTGTGGGTGTGTGTTCAGATGGGCCAGTGGGGCTACGACAGGCAAAAAAAGTGGAGTGACAGCTTTGATCAGGCGGAAGGCCCCACATGTAGTGGCAACGCACTGCATGCTCCATCGCGAGGCACTTGTTGCTAAACGTATTTTGTGTAACGAGATGGGCACAAAGTTTGAGGGGTTACTGCTCCACTCCAACGTACGCTGGCTTTCCTGTGGGGCGGTGCTGAATTGTGTTTTTGAACTGCGAAGGGAGATCAGTGAAGTCCTCTCTTCTGAAAATCATCAACTGGCTGGCCGTTTTTCAGATGCCTCATGGCTCCGGAAACTTGCATACTGTTGCACTCCCTCAGTACTGGCTGTATGTCAAAAAAGGCTATCCCGCACTGGCTGAGAGGGCTCTCAAATCCTTTCTTCCATTTGCCACCACATACCTCTGCGAGTCTGGCTTTTCTACATTGAAGGTATTGAAAACAAAGCACAGAGGACGTTTGCAAGTGGACAATGACAAACCTAAAACCTAGGATTGATAAACTGTGTAGGAGCCACCAAGCCCACCCCTCCCACCATATTACTGTTCAAAATTATATAATATTATAAAGACAGAAATCACTTTTAAAATTACTTTAAAATATGTTTACTGTTGATATTAATGTTTAACAGTGTGTTAAGAATGTTTATAACAGAAGACACAATGAATGTAATGAATGACAAACAAAAGATAAATACAAACAATTTTTTGAAGAATAACTGATTATTAATTATTAATACAAATATATATTAAGAAAATGTATTAAGCTGTATGATTAATTTGTCATATTATCCATCATAAAGTAATACAAAAAATGGCAACAGGAGGGTCCCCGCCAGAGGTGCTATATAAGTTTGGGAATCCCTGGCTTAACCTATAATAGTAGATAATGATTTATTGCTTGATTTATATTCTATATTATGAATCCATACCTGGAAAGTACAAGTTTTCTACAAAGAAAAGTGAAAAATGTAACATAACATGAAAATACTCAATTGAAATACAAGTACCTCAAAATTGTACTTAAGTAAAGCACTTGGGTAAATGTATTTATATTAGTAACTTTCTACCACTGCATTCTGTTAATCTTATTATCATTATGTTTATCTTGTCCTATTTCCTTGCAGCATTATTTCTAATGGACTATTTAGTCTTTTTCTTTTATGTTCAAATGATTGTATGCAGAGACGTGCACACATAGACTCTAGGTAGTGCTTGAGCACCTGCCCGTTTTGCCCTCTGGACAGCAATGTGCCCTTTTGAAAGTTCGTTTTTTTTTTTTTTTTACAGTGTACTGTATTTGGCTCATGGTAACATTGATCAATTCTGGATTAAAAGCTTCTAATATATACAACAATGCCCCAAATGCGCGTTGTAATTTTGTCAGACATCCCCACACGTGCCCCTTGGCACTAGAGATGGGCGAGTCATGATTCATCCGGATCATTAACCCGGATCCTAGTAATGAGCCGGTCGTGACGAGTCTCCCTCTCGATTAACCCGAGTCCTTTGAGTCCTACACCTGATAAAACTATAAATTGCGTCACTCTTTACTCTCTTTATAACGTGTACAATCACATTACAACGTTGTTGTATCCAGAGATCCAGCAGACTCGTCGCCATGCACGAATCAACAGCAAATTCAGCCCCTCCTCCGGCTCCCGCGAGAGTCCCGTGAGCCGTGAGTGAGCCGTGAGTCGTTGGACTCGCGGGAGCCGTGAGTGAGCCGTGAGCCGTGAGTGAGCCGTGAGTCCGCAAATCTCTGAGTCTGCTGCGACTCGTCGAGGGAGCCGTGGGACTCGCGGGAGCCGTGCGAGCCGGAGGAGGGGCTGAGTCTGCTGTAGATTCGTGCATGGGGACGAGTCTGCTGGATCTCTGGATCTGCTGCCTGCTATAGTTTACGGCTCTGAGTCCTCGTAGGCTACTGGTCTCTCTCGATCATTGACCTGGATTCACGGATCCCGCGATTTTTCCGGCTCTAAATTAAGTTTCAGTGTAGACTTCTAACAAAATGGTCATGTTGTGCAACAGTCTCCTGTAATAATATCTGCATTTCCAATAAGGATCTTACTTGGAAACTCGTTTATTTTGAACATGGCACACAAAAAGAAACAAATGATAGAAAATTGCAAAACAGTTAGAATATATAAAATGTAATTATACAATTATTATTATTATTATTATTATTATTATTATTATTAAATGAAAACACAATTGTGCAAAATTAGCTTAAGTACAGGAACATATTAAAATAACTATATACATATAATGCAAAACACTTATTTTTTAAAATGCACACACACACACATGTTTTATTAAAGCAAAAGACACTGTGTAGCGGAGGTTAATGTAACGTTAGTTTAATATGCTGGTTAAATGCAACAACTTTTCGGTTTCACCGGTAGGATTTCTACGGTCTTGGTCATGCTGACTCATATGACTCAAATGACTCAAATGACTCGTATGATCCGGATCTCTTCAATGATTGACTCAGAAGACTCCGAGTCCATAAAATGATCCGGATTTGCCATCTCTACTTGGCACTCCCATACGTGCTCTGGCTGCAGCCCCTCCCTTCCCTGCTCTCAACGTGAACGCGCAGCGCGCAGAGTTGACAGTCAGACAGGCCACGGCGGGTGTGTGGTGCAGCAGCACGCAGCAACACGATTAAAAGTGCCCTAGTGACGACCAAGTAAGTAACCACCAGGTAACAAATACAACGAGTGTATTGTTTAATCCCCTAAATCAGATGCCAAACTAAACTATACAGGGTTCGTACGGTCATTGAAAACCTGGAAAAGTCATGGAACTTCAAAATGCAAATTCCAGGCCCTGGAAAAGTTATGGAAAACAATATTTTTCCCAAAGTTTTGGAAAAGTCATGGAAATGTAACAAGTTGCGTCAAATATAATTTACATTTGATCTAATCGCCGAAATAATCTGCGGTCGCGAGCTGTTATGTGCCATCATGACGCGCATGGTGTTATTTTTTAATATATGAAGCGCGAGCTGTGTGCTCGAGTCTTCTTGCCTGTCGGGCCGGCTGAACTCTGCTGCTCCGGGATGAGGGTCAGCTACATTATCTACGGTGTGTTCGTTAACTGTGCGGAGTCACTGTGGCACAGACTGAGCCGCTGGTGAACAGCTGTTAGAACGGGCCGTTCAGGTGTTCAGAGCAGAGCGGCAGAGCGTGATGTGAACTGAAAAGTTCGCTGTTCTGTCGCAATATCATTGTCACTATCTGCTAACGTTAGCTTTAGCCTTCGTTTTCTAATAGTTTTTTTCATAGGCTATAAACAGAGGTGGTATAAGTATAGAGATTGTTGGCTACTAGAGTAAAAGTAGAAGTATACTCAGATCTTGTACTTTAGTAGAAGTACTCAGATCTTGTACTTAATAAAAGTAGAAGTACTCAGATCTTGTACTTGAGTAAAAGTAGAAGTACTCAGATCTTGTACTTAAGTAAAAGTAGAAGTACCAGAGTGTAGGAATACTCTGTTACAGTAAAAATCCTGCATTCAAAATGTTCCTCAAGTGAAAGTAGAAAAGTATTATAAAAATACTAAGAGGCATGAAAATACATTTTCAAAAAACTCAACAGTGCTGCCAAAATTATAAACTGACTGCTACACAATTAAAATAAATGCTTTTATATATTTCTATTAGATGTAACTCTTTAGCGTTTCTGTTATTATTACCTGCTGCTTTAGTTGTTCTGACTGCTAAAATCCTCTGTTATTCCTAATTTTAAAGCCGATATTCCGTGGGGTCGGGGGGCTCGGATCCTTGTCACCTTTTTCATACCTGATGAGTTTGCATCCCTGACTACAGTTGCTTTAGCGTGTAGAAGCTAGTAAGCCTACTATTTGATTTGTTTTAGATAGGCATCTGCATCAGACATGCATCATATGGTTATTGAAATAAATATATATGCAATTACGACATACAAGATGTGCCTTTAATACATCTCACACTGCTAAGGCAGCCGGCGGTTCCACCAGGGGCGTCAATCCCGGGGGGGGGGGGGGGGGGGGGGATTTCGTCCCCCTCTTAATTTCAGATTGGACCCCCCTAAGTAATTTAGAATAATACAAATAAATGTTAAAATAATTAATTTTTTGATAATAAATCAGTAAAATCAGGCAAAAATAAGAATTAAATAACATAACCCTAACCTAACCCTAACCCTAAAACCGAAATAAAGTAACCAAAAACCGAAAAGAAACTAACAAAATCCGCCATTATCCGGCAAATTTTTGCGCACAATTTCGGAGCGCACAATTTCGGAGCGCACAATTTCGGCGTGACCGCCACGACGACTCAGAAGGTGCTCTTTTTTTCTCTTGAGCACCTGCCCCTATAAATGTCTGTGCACGCCACTGATTGTATGGTTCAAAGAGGCTGAGACTTTTCTAAACTGTCATTGCAAAAACTAGGCTGTGCATATGACAGATAAAGATTTGTAATCCTTTAATCCAATCATTGTCCATAGGCAAGGTCATTAAACAATGTAATAATCTTTATGTAATACTACAATATCAATAATTGTCAATCAAAAAATTATAGCAGCTTTCTCATAAAAAATTGCAGTTTAGTTCAACTTTATTTAACTGATATTTCACTGTTAAGAAGTATGAAATATAACTAATCTATGTTGTATGTAAATGAGCAGTGTGATTGCCCTGACGTCATTGGCTGCCATCTCCTGGTCCGCCCCGGAGGATTGTGATTGGAGCACGCTGGGCCCGACGCACTCCAATCGCAGCGCACAGCCGGCGCGCACCTGCTGGAGATGACTTCAGAGCCTGGGGACAATCATCACTCTGGAGGCTCTGTGATGTGGGACGGACGCCTCTCGCTACTTGGTCGTTAGAACTGTGGTTAAACTTGTGTGCCCATCTCCGTGTGATATTGTGTGCGAGTAGTGTCTAGAGCAGTGGTTCCCAAACGGTGTGCCGTGAGGCAAGTCCGGGTGTGCCGTGGGATTTTGTGACAACCATACGTTATTATTGCAATATACAACTACACAAAAATAATATTTTTTAAATTTACTATATCAGTACTTAGGTTTATATGTACGTAATCTGCGCGACTTGCGCGTCCACATCTCCACGTGCAGTGCTGCATAAACATGGCTGAGTCAGCGATAACTTTCGAGGGGTGGAGAGCGGAGGTATGCCCATTATTTTGAGTTCGTCCGAAGAATAGACAGGAATGTGACGGTGAGGTGCAAACTGTGTCCATGCCAGAAGCTGTTATCCACTGCTGGAAATATATGGGCTCTGAACAGTCTCATAATACACACATGCACACAGAAGGACTTGTATTTCATGATCCGCAAAAGGATTCACACTTGTGTTTTTCAATGCACACACAAATGTATTCCGTTTCATATACATGTAAATAAAATCCAAATACAGAAAAAGGTTTTACATATGTATTTTTGATCCTCACATATTTGTTTTCCGTTTAAATCCCCTGAACCTGCAAACACAAACAGCTTTCTGTGCACGGATCGCTGTGAATTCGTGTGTGGGTTTTTTGAGACTCCCCTGACGGTCAGCCGATTCGTACTTGTAATTATTTCTATCTATAGCCAATCAGATGTCTCCTCAATTCTAAGCCAATCACATGAGCGCGCCCCCACGAGGGTAGATTTCTTGCGTTCATGACGTAGCGCTTCATGTACGGATTTTGCGCAGTCCGGAGCTGACAGCTCCATGGAGCCTGCCTGCAGGCGCTAATCTCAGGACACCCTCCACTCTCAGCCACTTTCCGAACAGGAAATGCACGCAAATACAAGCCTTTATATTATTAAGGTACAGCGCCACTTTCCGAACCATTGATGAATGCTTGTATACACAAAAACGGCAGGCAAAACCGTTTTAAATGTGTGTTTCCTGTATGGCGAATACAGCTGCTTTATTTATGTCTGTATGAAGTTGTTGTGAGTGTGGAGCATGGATGGTGTGGAGGGAGCAGCTACAGGCATGGGCGCGGGAAGGGGGGTGCTGAGGGCGCTGCAGCACCCCCTAGCGGCAGGCAAGGGGTGCGGAGCTCCCCTGTCTGAATTATTATTTGACGGTTATTGCTGCTCCCGCTGTGCATAATCTGTGTAATATGTAGCCAATAAATTCCACATTGTTGGTCAAATAATATTTTGGCCTGCCCCAAATGTTTTTTCTGTAGCACCGGACAATTCTACCTCAATAATATAATACATTAACCGTGCTTTACGTGAACCTCATCATGCCACTCGAGAGGACGGCAGGAATGTAATTTCCCGTGTTCAGTGAATGCAACAGAGGCAAGACACCAGACCAATCAGAGAGTTGCATGGAAATAAAAGTGTGCTTGTGTCATTCAAACTCGGCTCTGTTTGTGTTTGTGTGTGTGTGTGTGTGTGTGTGTGTGTGTGTGTGTGTGTGTGTGTGTGTGTGTGTGTGTGTGTGTGTGTGTGTGTGTGTGTGTGTGTGTGTGTGTGTGTGTGTGTGTGTGGACATAGCGCATTTCGTGTGAGAGAGGGAGAGAGAGAGAGGGATCGGTGCCAGCAGCAGGGACCGTGTTGTTAGCATCTGGTTAGCTAGCTGCATTAACGGACACACGGAGCTGTTGTTGGTTCCACAACAAGCTGGAGGAGAGCTCTCCTCTCAGACTGATGCCCCTTTCACACCAGCGCTTTTTCAGCTCCGGCTCGGAGCTGGAGCCTGAAAAGCGCCGGTTTTTCCTGTTCACACCGCAGCGGCGCCGGCTCTTAGCTCCGGAATCCGGTTCACTTCCAGCTCCAAAAAATTGTCAGTCTAGACTAGAGGCAAGAGCTTCGGAGCTAAGAGGTGGCGTCGCTTACGTCTCTCTTAGTCGAGGCGTGCAGGAAACTAACCCCACCTCCCCTGAACATGGGTCGACTGTCATGCCTGCCTACAAGCAGTAGTGCTTATAAACACACTTTCTGAAGTCAGGCAACACTAACCAGGCTTCGTGGGATTCTGTTTATTTGTACCTTACTTTGACCATCCGTTCACTGTTATTGATCATTGTGGAGAGAGGCAGACGTTTTGTTTTGTATTATAGCAGCTATCGGATGGAATCAATACATGGGCTGCACAGGTTGTCGTGTCCGACTATCACAAGTAATAATGATAAAAATACGCCGGTAAAATGTGCCTGTAGAAAACGGTTTATGCCACAATAGGATAGCAATAGCAAGTAGTCAGTTTAGCTTCGGTTGCTATGCTAACATCACCAGTGTTTGAAATGGGGGGGAGCCAGGGGGAGCTTGGCTCCCCCGAAGAGGGAGGGAGCTCCCCCGAAGGCCGACTTCGAGATAAATAGGGGGAGCCCAAAAAAATCGTGCATATTTGTGTCACACAGATTAGAAATGTTGAGTTTCTGTAAATAAAAGTTCTTGAAATAAATTATAGGCATTGTTCATTACAGTTTCTGAATATTCGTTTTACATTTGTGAATATTTCTGTGTGTTGCTCTGTACGTGGCGGTGCTGCATTGTTTACGCTACTTACGTTGCTATGGTTACGGTGGCGCCGGCGCGGGATTTGAAATGTTCATATTGATGTTGTTTACTAAATAATAAAGAAAATGGCGAAACGAAAACAGCCAAGCCTCGCAGCTTTTGGTTTCACGACTAAAGAAGCAAAGGAGTCGAAAAATGAAGATGTCAACCGGACAACTTTTAGTTCGCCAGCTGTTAGCGGCTGTAGGGTCGATTTTGACAGCTCCACTCAGAGGGAAAGGCCTGCCGATGCGGAGCCAGAAGAGGCTTCAGAAGAGGCTTCAACAACGGCCTCAGCCGCCGGTTCGACCTGCACTAGCGAACCTGACGCTGACGATGCCCATGATGGCCTGCCTTTTAACTGGACACTGAAAAGATGTAGTGAGTGGAAAGAAAAGTATCCATGGCTTTTCATAAAAAATAAAAAATGTGGATGTGAGATTTGCAAAGACGCAAAAACAATATTGATCTCCTTGCCGCTCGGAGAGAAATCCACCGGAGTGCACCTTTCACCAGAATGGATTCAGGGACATGCCAATCAAGGTATTAGCAATCAATGCTGATCTAATGCAGGAGACATATACATCGTTCAGATCTGCGTATATGATTGCCAAAGAAGAAATGTCATACAGAAAGCTACCTGCTGTAATGTTCCTACAACAACTCAATGGTGCTACGGTAGGGACTGTGCACAAATCGGACCATGCCTGTGCTGAAATAATCAGGCATATCGCAGAGGAAATGAGAGCTAAATTCGTTTCCAACATAAAGGACATGGGCTCACTAATTAGTATCACAATAGATGAGAGCACAGTTCATGGGCGGGCCTACATGATTATTTACGTGCGATGTGACATGACAGGAAAAGGGGAAGTGGACAATGTTTTTTTGGATATTGTTGAGCTTTCAGAAGGTACGGATGCTAACTCGCTGTACAGCAGTTTGAGGAAAAGCTTAAAACAAGCTGGATTGGATGACGAGTTCTTGGGGAAAAATCTCATCTCAATAGCAACGGATGGAGCAGCAGTACTCACAGGCAGAGTTGGGGGACTTGTGACAAAACTCAAACAGGATTTCCCCAAAGTGCAGTCTATTCACTGTCTATCCCACCGACTAGAATTGGCTGTCAAGGATTGCCTTAAAGAAGTAGCTGGGTGTAATCAATTTGAGTTTTTTGTTGCAAAACTATATGCTCTCTATCACCAGTCAACAAAAAATGCCCGTTTGCTCCAAGAAGCAGCAGCAGAATTAAACGTGCAAATATTGAAAATAGGCCAAATCTTCACTATTCGTTGGGTGGCTAGTAGTTTTCAGACTGTGAAAGCTGTCTGGAAAGATTATCCCGCACTGGCACGCCAATTCAAAACAGCAACAGACGACACATCATCTCGCAGTGACACAGAGAGACAGAAATTCAGGGGACTGCACAAACTCCTCACGAGCACTGGATTTCTGGCTGATTTGGCAACAATGAAGGATGTTCTTCGAGAACTTAAAAGCCTGTCGCTAAAACTGCAACGCAGAGAAACATCTTTGGTAGATGCAAGTTGCTACATTCAGCAGACCATCGATGTGTTGACAGCTATGAAAACCAGTGGCGGAAAGTCCACACAAAAAGTGGAAGAAGGCATTGCTACTGGCATGTTCAAGGATGTTGAGCTCTCAGAGAGCAGGCCCAAGATAAACCGTCTGCAGTTTTACCAGTCTATAATAGACAGTTTGAAGAAGCGACTGCCTGAACCGGACCTGGTCCGCATGCTGAAACCACTGGACAAGCGCTTTTGGCCCGAACAACGGAGCGCCCTTATCCTCTATGGGGAGAATGAAGTACGCGCACTGGCAAAAGTACTGGGGGAACCGGCCCGAGAGGCCATTGAGGAGTTTCGGGACTACAAATTAGAGAATAAATCTCCAGGGAAAGCCCTGCAAAAACTGCAGACAGCGAGCAAGACCTTTTTGCCTACATCAGCTGAGTGTGAGAGGGGGTTTTCTGCCGTCAATTCGACCGACACCGACAAACGCAACAAGTTGCGGGAGAAGAGCCTCTTCTCACTTCTCTTCATAGACATCAATGGCCCCCCCCCTGGAGCAATTCGACCCTCAGCCATTTGTACGGTCTTGGATCAAAGCTGGCCACAAACCCTCCACATCCTGGGTTCCGGGACCGAAAGCGAAGAAGAAGCCGCCCAGGTCCCTGTGGTCGCTTTTACAGTAAGGTAAGAGAGTATATTTTACTGTTTGAGCTTTTTGTTTGTTTGGACTGGCCCCAGTCCTACTGTTGATATCATTTTTGGTTGTGGGATTTATTAGGTTTTTATCAGACTGATTGACTTGCGTATAGTCTAATCAATCTATAGGCGTTGCTCTTTCAGCAACACACACACACACACACACACACACACACACACATACACACACACACACACACACACACACACACACACACACACACCACACACACACACACACACACACACACACACACAGGTTTCATAGCCTGCTTGCATGTTTGTAACTTCTGGTCCGTTTTCCCTCCATAGAAATCCACCCACAGGGGAGTGACAGGGAAGAAGCGATAGGGACAATACTGTAGGCCTATTCCAGGCTGGTCCTAAAGAAGCCCCAATTCCTTCCCCTTCAGCTGAAAAAAAGTTCAACTAATTTAAATTCTGAGGCCGCCGTGCCTATGTTATATAGCCTTTACACTGAAAAACGCTGCCATGTGTCCCCAACAGCAGCTGATGTCGTTGCTTTGTTTTGTTTGTTGCAATTGAATAAATGTTGGCTAATGGCTATCAATTGGTTTTGAAACAGTAGCCTCATGTTGTTATTTATTCTCTCTGAAATGTTATTGTGCCTTGGCAGTAATACCGTCTATAGTAGTAGCAGAGTGTTTTTATAGCAATTGATCGCATCCGCGCTGCTCCGCCAGTCAACAGAGCGTGCGTGTGACATATTTAGTAGCAGGATGTGCACAAAAAAATAGGGCTCCCCCGAAAGCAAATGGGTAATTCGAACACTGAACATCACCCATTTTATACCAGAGAAACTTTCCTAACAGCGTTGCGATACCAAACATCGTCAATTCAGACACATTCACTTAGGCTAAGGGGAACTGGGGATATGAATCAGCTGCTTGTGTGAGTCGGACAGTGAATACTTTAGAGCGGCCGCTGCAGTGTGAGCTAACCGGGAGCTAACGGGAGAATAAACTCCCGTGGAAGAGCAGCCAACACTGCAGCGGTCGGTAAATGCTGCAGAAACACATTAATAAACAATGAACCACGGCACTCTGGATCAAAGTATAAGGTTGGAGAAGTCGTTATTCAATTTATTCTGGCTTCGTGTGATTAAAAGCAACACGATCATCGACCCGACGCAGGTTGTTGTTGTTGTGAGCGCCGTAATGCCGTTGGGGAGCAAATCAGCGATGTAAACAGTGACGTCATGACGCAGCAGCGGCAGCACCAGTCGGGTGTTGGGCGGTGTGAACAGAGCGGGAGCAAAAAAGGGAAACCGGAGCTGAACCAGAAAAGCTCTAGCTCGGAGCTAGAAAGGGAAAAGCGCTGGTGTGAAAGCCGCATGAGAGGCTCAGGTGAGCTAAAGGACTCTCTGAGTGTTTAGATCAGGGGTGGGGAACCTCCGGCCCCCGGGCCGTATACGGCCCGCGAGACCATTTGGTGTGGCCCTCGAGGTAATTTATAAACACACGCAAAAAAGAACAAAATTAAAGAAATCTAGACCGCAAAATAATTAAACAAGTGAGTGCCTGTTTTTCCTGGCCAAGGTCAGGGTCCTTGAACACAACACAAGCCTAACGTGTCATCACGTGGTATATGTCTCGTCTGACAGGGGTGCAGTTCTGACGGAGAGCACCAAAACGGCTCCGGTGTTATGCCGTAGGTTGAAGCCCTGCCGTGGATTGAAGCCCTGTTCGCGGGGACGCGCAAAGGTGACGTCATCGCCTGTATTGAGCGTTCGCCGTTTTCTAAGCTTTTTTCACCCTTTTCAAAGCTTTTTTCTCTCTTTTGAATGATATATCAGATTAAACAGCAAACGGCTGAATAAATAATGTGCATACAATTGCGAGGAGGCTCGTTTTAAGGACACGTTTCTCAGATCTGTCACAATCTTCGTATTGGAATACACTTACGTTTTTGAGTGCAGTCCCACTCTGCTATATTCCTCCTTCCTACAGAACAGACAATGACGGGATAATATGTGATTTGTCAATATAGTCCTATTTCTTAAAACCTTCTCTGTTGTTTAAGTGTCTGATAACCACGAATAGTAAGCAATGATATAACAGTAATGATAACACATGACACTGTGTTATTTTTGCACTGTTATACATAACATGTTCAGAGCAGGTATTTCTCCTGCCGGATTTGAAACCCCCCCTATATCTTTGTCCAGGATAGTCACAACTTCACCAAAATCATACTGGTGCTTGCTGTTCCCCTCTAGTTTGTGCTCACAAAAGCATTTCACTCTGGGCCCAGCAGGTCAAAAACTAAAGAGGGGCTTCCATATCCGGCAGTGCAGTTGCTAGAGCTGCCGGATTTTGAAGCGCCCCCTGTCATTTTGGCCAGGACAGTCACAATGTCACCAAAATCACACTGGTGTTGCCTGTTCCCCTCTAGTTTATGCTCACAAAGCATGTGTGGGTGTAGGGTGCGCGAAATTTTTTTTTTTTTTAACAACATGTTTCTTTATTGACTTTTCATTCCGGTATAATCATTTTGCGCAAAGATGGCACTGTTTGTCAGAGCACTTCATCCTTCTGGGATTTCATGAAGAACAGCTCCAACGCCTGTGTGTATGGGAACGCCTCTGGTGCTGGTCCATTAACTGCCAGTGTTTCCCACAGATCTGTTTCCCACAGATCTGAAATATACTTGGGGGGGTGGTGGTAGCGGGGGGTTGAGGTGACGTGACGTGCAACAACATTAACATTAACCTTTCTGTTGGTCGCTTGTTAGCAGACCCTTCACGCGATGGCAGAGCGAACAGGTACAGGCAGGGCCCATAATGATAGCCCTATAGTTTAAATCTACTACCCACACATGAACATATGGAAATGGGTTACTATTTAAAAAGATAAATGTATTTATAAATGTATTTAGGAACCTATCCATGTGATTTTTAGTGGGGGTCGACCTCAAATCCTCTAGGGGGGTCCAGGGGCATGCCCCCCCGGTAAGATTTAATTTTTTATTTTGGAGTTAAATGCATCAATCTGGTGCATTTTGAGGGGGAAATAAAGAGACTAGATCTATGGAAACACCTATATTAAACAGAACTGTATACATTTCAATAATCATAAAATCATGGCCATAACCAATAACATACCATTTCCAATATGAAAAAACACTGAAACTTGTTTATTAATTTATTTTTGGTTCATTTATAGTTGTGAGTGTGTCTGTGCTCCTGAATCAGCCTATCCTGTCTCCCTCCTCTCCCCCCTGCTCCTCTTTGAGGCAGCAGCAAAGACTAGCTTTCTCTCAACAAGTTTTAAAAGTGTATCTTACCTTTTTTCACCTAGTTAACTTTTTATTTATTTATTCATGCATATTTTACTAATCACATTACATTTCCTTTAGCAGACGCTTTTATCCAAAGTGACTTATAATGACCGATTACAGGGACATTCTCCCTGGAGTAACTAAGGGCTAAGTGCCTTACTCAAGGGCACACTAGTGGTGTTGTTCCTGGCGGGATTTGAACTCACAGCCTTCCAATCTTCAGCCCACCTCACTATCCATTAGACCAGGGGTGGGGAACCTTTTTCCTCTCAAGGGCCATTTCAATGTTTTCAACATCCTCCGAGGGCCGTACAAATTATTTACCTCTGCTTAAAAATACTAAAATCACAGCCCACTAATTTCACCTTTCTTTCATTCTGTGCAAAGAAAAAGCAACCTCTTAATCCAGATATCTTGCCATGACTCACGCATGCATGCACGTGCAGAGTTGTGGCATGACCACGCAAACAGAAAGATATGGACACAAGATGTGTGCAAATGTATTTAGACTCCTATCCATGTGAACATGATTTAAGGGGGACCTAACCTCCTCTAGGGGGGTCCGGGGGGCATGCTCCCCCGGGAAGATTTGTTTTTAAATGTTGAAGTTAAAAGCATCAATCTGGTGCACTTTGAGAGCAACATTAGGAGATCTATGGATACATCTCTCAACATCCATATGAAACAGAACTGGAAGCAGATTTATTTTTCTTTATGGATATTTTACAAATCACTCTCCTTTGTATTCTTGTTTATTAATAACAACTTTTTTTTTACTGTCATATAGTATTTTATACCTGTTTACTTTATTCTCTTATTATTTTATAACTATAATGATCATATAAAGATGTGCCTTTACCTCACTGGTTGTAGAAAAAGCTTCTTATATTCGTTAGCATAGCTAGCTAACCAGATGCTAATAACAACAAAGTTATTGACTGTATGATCAGTATGACAGATGAGCAGATCACCACTGGGCTTTCAACTAAAGACACAGACACGCAAAAACTACAGCATGTGTACGGCTCCTTATGGGTACTGCAATTTTTGGAAGTGCCGGAGCCGTTTTGGTGCTCTCCGTCAGAACTGCACCCCTGTCAGACGAGACATATACCACGTGATGACACGTTAGGCTTGTGTTATGTTCAAGGACCCTGACCTTGGCCAGGAAAAACAGGCACTCGCTTGTTTAATTATTTTGCGGTCTAGATTTCTTTAATTTTTTTCTTTTTTGCGTGTGTTTATAAATTACCTCGAGGGCCACACCAAATGGTCTCGCGGGCCGTATACGGCCCGGGGGCCGGAGGTTCCCCACCCCTGCATTAGACCAATCACTACCCTCTCAAATGGAAATATGTGTTTACATAAATGGTGACCACACCGTTTGAGACCCACTGAGAACTTAGACTAAGTTAACTATCTAAACACTCAGAGAGTCCTTTACCTCACCTGAGCTGAGGTTATCCCGAGCTTGAATGACACACAGAGACCAATCAAGGGCTTTGATTTGATCATGTGGCCACATCATGTGGACAGCCAGTCACCCTGTGTGAGGCAGGCCACTTAACAGGCCAGAAGGAGGCGAGATCAGAGCAAGGGAGCGAGGGATCGTTGTCCACAAGTTAATCGATCGCAGATGGCGTCGTGGTCACGGACGAATACAAAAATAAATAATAATAATTATAAAAAAATAAAAATAAAAATAAAACCTAAATGGGTCGTGAAATATACTTGGGCGGCCGTTAATATACCTGGGCGGCCCGCCCAAGTATAGTCTATGTGTGGGAAACCCTGTCTGCTTACAGTTGTGTTTCATCTGGGTGTTGAGAGATGTATCCATAGATCTCTTAATGTTGCTCTTAAAGTGCACCAGATTGATGCTTTTAACTTCAATATTTAAAAAAAATCTTCCCGGGGGAGCACCCCCCGGAACCCCCTAGAGGAGGTGAGGTCCGCTCCCCACTCGTAAAAAATAGCACTTTACCCCTGCCTATATGCCGTGAGCTGATTATCGAGCCTTCATTGTAACAGTCGCGGGTGTACTGTGTGTTTGCGTATGGGGAGTGCTTTTGTGCGTGCTGGAGTCCAGCACCTCAGCACCCCCACTCAAAATACCTTCCCGCGCCTCTGGCTACAGGTTAGCTTGGCCTAATCGGTCAGTGCACTACGAAGCCAGTGCTAGACAGTGACCTGTTAACGGGGGGGGAGCCCCGATCAGGAGAGCTGGATCTGATCGATATGGACATAAACGCGAGTGAAGTATAACCGGACGCAAGAGAGAGATCAGATCAGCTGCTGAGTCTGATGGAGACACGCTGCTCTGCATGATCACCTGATGCTCCGCCCTCGAGCTGACCAGACTGCGCAAAATGCGTATATGAAGTAATCTTACCCTCGTGGGGGCGCGCTCATGTGATTGGCTTAGAATGAAGGAGACATCTGATTGGCTATAGATAGACAAAATTACAAGTACGAATCGGCTGACCCAGAGCCATATAATAGAAGAGTTACGACAACGGAAGTCCAAAAACGGTTATCGTCACGTGGTCCATGTAGACGAGGATCGTTCCCCGGAAGTTCATGGCGGGCAATGTGAATGCATTGATAACAGGAGATAGAACTACGATTTTTGGTAATTATTAGTGAATAAAGGTTTTGATTTGCAATATTTATACAATAAATCGATATGTGTATGTATTAACATCAATATGTTTTAAAAAATAAAATAGAATTTGGTAATATTAAGTGATAATATTAGGATTAGTGTGAACAACTAGTTTACATGTTAGGCTAACAGTGCCTTGGTTAAAGAGCCTGTTGCTGTTTATTTATAGCTTTTAATTCTTTAAAACCAATATTATCTTCTTAAACCTGTATGGTAGTCAGGAGCATCACTTTCTAATGTTTATTGATATATTTAGAGGGAGGGGATCTAAAGTAATGCTTTAAAATTCAGATTAGATTAATGTCTACCATTTTCTTAAATTCATGGTAGTTTCAGTAATCCCATGGTAATTGAGGACACAAGTTATCTAAATGACTAATGTCATCTTTATGGCTTTCAGAAAGGACAGGAGACCGACAGGTGACTATCAAAGGACTAGGAGCAGCAGCATGATGAAGATGTTAAATGTGTTGTTTTAGGAACATCCCTTGCAAATACATGGAATTCAATAAACATTGAATAGCATATCATGCAGTTTGTCTGTGCCTTTTCCTCCGTGTTGTCCTGGTTTGCTGTGCTGCCTCCTAGTCGCCACCATGGATTGCTGTGCTGCCTCCTAGTCGCCACCATGGATTGCTGTGCTGCCTGGGGATGCTCAAATCGCTCCGAGAAAGGAGTACGAATGTACGGCTTCCCCACTGACACGGAGTGGAGGAAAAAATGGCTGGCTCAAGTCAGCAGGAGCAATTTCATGACCAACAGCAAAAAAATATGTGATGTGATTATAAACAAACACTGCATTTGCACTTTTTCACAAAACGAAAACCACACCATTGGGAAAGCTTAATGTTTTGTTTAATAAAAAAAAAAACAGGGAAAGGCTTGAAAAACACAGAGTTGAGACTCAAGGTGCAGGGTGAGGGTCTCAGTGCAGGTATTCAGGCTCCATTGAATCCCCCTCTGGTTCTTGTGCTGAAAGATTGATAAACAGACAGGAGAACGGGTTATACACACCTATATAGCACACCTATTGGATGGGAAATTGCCTTGGGGAGATAAGGTGTGGTCTTTGTTCCCAACTGAAGTTATGGAACTTTATTATTTGTGAGTTTAACAAAGTATGACAAATGGCATCAGTAACATATGTGATATGAATTTCTATAAAGTTGTCTCACATTCTTGGTCATATTTTATATACAGTATGTAATGAGTATAACATGTCCAGTAAGTATAAAGTGTTTCCTAATACTGTGTATTCAACCACTATGGAATATGTATGTGGGCAGACAAGATTCAGACACAGTTGTTCTGTGTGTGAAGTAACCTCAAGTCACTCCGCAGGCACATTTTGATGCAGACCAGTTTGTCAAGACAAAAAAGGGCAAGACTAGGCTGAGAGCAGAGGCTATACCCACCATCTTCGTGCATCGCCCTGTGGTCAAAAAGAGAAGGGCCCCTGCACCACGATTCACCCCGGGACCTGTATCTACAAAGCCCATAGCTGATGATCACAGCTATAGTGTGAAAGGTGACACAGGTATAATAAGTATGAACTCTTAGTAACAAAAGTAATATTTGTTATTTTTAAGTGGTATAATATTTAAAATGTTCGAACATTTACAGTGCCATGTCTTCTACTTACATTAGTCTCAAAGATTGAGGGAAGAAGGGATGAGGAGACTGAGAGAAAGGAAAGTGAGGGTGAAGAAAGAGAGGACATGGCTAGTGAGGAGAGACAGGGAGGGCGGACACCACCCACTCAGCCAGCAGCCAGTCAGCATACGAGAGAACCAGCAGCCAGTCAGCATACGAGGGAACCAGCAGCCAGTCAGCATACGAGGGAACCAGCAGCCAGTCAGCATACGAGGGAACCAGCAGCCAGTCAGCATACGAGGGAACCAGCAGCCAGTCAGCATACGAGGGAACCAGCAGCCAGTCAGCATACGAGGGAACCAGCAGCCAGTCAAACAGATCTATTACAACAATTAAAGAGAAAATGAAAGAGCCAAGAAGGAATCACCAAAAAAGCAAAGGCTGCACTAAGAAAAATCAGGAAGGAAAATGCAGCTCTCAAGAAAACAATGAAAATTAGGGACAAGAAATATAAGAAAACGTTTTCAAAAGACCAACTGAAGGCATTAGGCAGACTCACCACAAAGGGGATGAAATGGAGCAATGAGACAATTAAGAAGGCAAAAACAAGCAAGGTGTCCCGTCATGTACCTGGAAGTTTGGGTTGGCAAAATGGAGTAAGAGAGGGACTTGAAAAACCTTGGTGGCTCTCTACTCCTGTTGTTACAGTTGTCTTGGTTACAGCTCTCAAGTTTTTTTTTGTGCCATTTCCACATCTTTAGAAAATATGAAATAAAAAATTGAAGTGAAATCAACCTCATCTCTGGAGAACAAACTTTGATTTCTCTGTCTTGTGAGTTTGCAGTCTTGCAGTTTTGCTCCTCCACCTGTAACATCACTGCCCCTCCACCTGCCATACAGTAGGTTACTAACAAGATTACTTATATAATACAGTGATAGAATACATGTTTAGTATGCTTACTTATATAAAACAGTAGTATTAAACTTACCTTGTGTTTTCACTCTCACTTAAGTCCCTCTCCCTTTGCCATCAATCCAAAATCAGCTGAGCTGCAACATTATACAGACAGGTAGTAATCAACATAATCACAAGGACACAATATGGCTCTGCTAAAAACACTCACTCTTACACGCACCAAAGTTATATTTATCTAATATTTAACTCCCTCCACCCCCGCATACAATCCCGTTTAGAAGCCCCTCTTCTCTAATTCAACAACGTTGGACGAAATGACATTAAGAGAACGGAATTTACAATTAAAAGGCTGTTCAACGTCTGTTGCTAACTTGCTTCGGTATCCTAGCTTAATCTGTTATCTGTAAACGTTCCCTAAATCTACTAATTTAGGGATAATCCACTGACATCCTTTAATACACATGTTAATTTGAATCAGATGTACTGATAATATCCGCAATATAAATCTTTAAACTTCTTCTTACCTTTAAAAGTCCGTCACGAACGGTCTATTATGCTGCAACTCCACAGCTCTGCTAGCCTTGGCGCTAACTTCCGGGGAACGATTGAGAGGCTCCACGATCCGCCATTGCTGTAAAAAAGTGGTCCATTGGAGTGAACGGAGATGTCGTAACTCTTCTATTATATGGCTCTGGGCTGACCCTCAGGGGAGTCTCAAAAAACCCACACACGAATGCAAAGCGATCCGTGCACAGAAAGCTGTTTGTGTTTGCAGGTTCAGGGGATTTAAACGGGAAACTAATAAGTGAGGATCAAAAATACATATGTAAAACTTTTTTCTGTATCTGGATTTTATTCACATGTATATGAGACGGAATACATTTGTGTGTGCATTGAAAAACACAAGTATGGATCCGGAAATACAAGTTTGAATCCTTCATAGAAACACCACGTCAAACCTCAACAAACACCTGCAAAGAACACATGCTAAGGTGAAGCTACCGCACACGCTATTTGTTGTTTGTTTATATCACGTAGTCTGTTCTTCTTCTCTGTCTTCCGGTTGTTGCCTGTTTTGAATGACAAATACACACTACCGCCGCCTGCTGGTAAGGAAAGTTATTGCCACTCACGCATGCGCAGTTCGTACGTGCTCGGCGAGTAAAGTAACGAGTTACTTTATGTAGATAGTAACGAAGTAGTGTAATATATTACTTTTTAAAAAAAAAGTAATATGTAATATATTACATTTTTTTTAGTAACGACCCCATCTCTGGAGTTGGCGTTCTCTACTCTGATTTACATGAAGAACAACAGGAGGTCACAGCTCTCTGTTGAACAGGACTTGCGAGTGCCCCTCTCCTCAGTGCCACCAAGGATAAAAAAATTCTGCGCGCCCCGACAGGCACATGTATCTCACTAATTTGTAAGTCGGCAAAATATTTACAATAGCACATGTTTCAATGCTGATTGCTGAAATGTTACATTTATAATTTGTAGTTCAGGACCATGGACAATGCAGCTTCCTTGCATTGACAGTTCTCTGTGCTGAATTTCTGCTGAGTTTCCTTTGCCTCATTTTTTATTTTGTGACCTGTCTGGTTTAAATGAGTGTGTTGCTGCTTTGATGAAGCCTAATTTAATAAAGTTTCAAATTAATTTCTGAAATATTTCGTTAATAAATATTTCTATAATATTTCTAAAAAGTAATATAGTTGTCTTTGTCACATTTTATTTGGCATTAGTAAATAATTATGCACATTTACAGATATTTTACATGATATGAGTGATAACACGTGTTATAAGGGCTATTTTGCACAATAGGTGTGCCTTGAGATTTTTACTTGTCCTTTAGTGTGCCTTGGGCACAACAAGTTTGGGAACCACTGGTCTAGAGAGTAGTTTAGTTAGTGTTTAGAGTAGCTTAGGATGTTGTGACTGTTGCCTTTAGTTTAGCTGTGTTTTAGTGTGATGGTGTTATTTCCTTGTATGCAAATAGACTCCTTTTGTTAGAGTCCTCCTTTTGTTTGGTTCCTGTGCTCTTTTTGTTGTTCCAGGCTGCATGCCTGCCATTTTGTTTACCGCTGCTATTTAAAATAAACCATTTATAATTATACCAATTCCAACTGGTGTGTGTTGCATGTCCTCATCCCTAGTGGGGACGTAACAATAATAATGAATCATGTTTAATGTATATCACTGATGTTATTATAATGGCTACTGTTGCACACATAACATTTGATATACTATATTATATATGTGTGAATGATTATCAAATGATTTGTAAACCTTTAACATTTTAAACCTTCACAAATTGTAGGCCCATCTCCCAGCTGCCATTTTTATCTAAAGTCCTGGAGCGAGTATGTAGTCTACGCCCAGCTGCAGTCTTTTTTAATCACGCATGGCATTCACGAAAAGTTTCAGTCTGGCTTCAAACCCATGCACAGCACTGAAACAGCCCTTTGAAGAGTTAATGATCTGCTCCTAGCCGCCGACTCAGGTAGCCTGACGTTTCCCTGTGTTTGATTTTTATATTTGCTGTTGTAATGTATTGTCTTCTGTTTACGACTGTAGTAATGTGTTATTTATTATTTGCATGTACCGCATTTTGGCTCGACCAAAAATCGTTTTTAAAATGTGCTCTACAAATAAAACCCGATTTGATTTGAACAAATAAACACAAATGGAGCATATACTTTTTACAATTTGTTGATGATTATTAAACTGTGCATTATTTGGATGGCTGTAATGTTACAACTTATACCTTTGAATGTTTATAAATACTTATAGCATATCTATACATTGAGATGTAATACTTGGTCAAAGGTAGATATTAGTTATCTGATCTATTTAAGGATTTAATGTTTAAATAAGTTTTACAAGTAGTTAGGTTATCATTAACAAATACTTAACACAGAATCTAAAATGTTATCAGTAATGATCTTTTCTTTTTGCTAGAAGATACAACACTGCATTCAGAATACAGATACTTTTGGGAATATGCACCATAAAAACATAGCAATGGTAACAATAAATGTATAATACCTTCACACATCACATTAAGCTCAGTGATCCAAACCATAAAGTCGTGATAAAAACAGTACCTTTCTTTAATTCAGTACAAAAGGTGCCACACAGGCTTCAAAGACACAAGTGAGACTATTTACACAGGAACAAACAAATATATTTTCACCACTTTTATAGCATAGATGGATATACAGATGAACACATGTAACCCTTTATTACAGGTCAGTCAGTGGATTCCAATCTCTTCTTTGTTCCTGTGTAAAACCAACCAAAAAGCCAACGTCACTTCTACTCTCAGGGGAAAAGAGAACATAATTTGAATGACAGATTTACATAGTGATAACTCTAATTTAAATGAAATATCCAAGACGATTTTAATGCTATGCAATTAATAACAATAGGAAAAAGAAGAAGACTGTAATACGTGACTTGTAATTTCTCCTGTTTTCAGGGAAACAGTACATTGTTTCATTCCACTTCGTCTGCTACAAGATGCAAAAAAAGAAAAGAAAACCTTGATCACCCACTACATGACATGTGTCAGAATGTTGGGCTCACATATTTGGCATTCACCCATCCACATTTCCATGGTTGGGGGTGTCCTGCAGCTGATGTTGCAGCAGGGACTGAACGTGGGCTATTCCTCTCCAGGAGCAGCTAGCATGTATGCTGCTCAATCACTCAGCTCCTCTGGGAAAAAGGCTTCTCGCTGAATGGCATATATTGGCATTTAAAATCCTACAATCTACTAGTCTTACTTCAAAAATGAAGAATGCAATTTGTAATAACCTTGAATTATAAATAAAAATTCCTTGATGCAAGAACAACATGCCAAACTTCTTGGAAACATCATCGTCCATATAGCGACCGCAGGGAATCATTCTCTTCTGCTTCCTTTCAAAAACAATCAATGTACATGTCATGGATTAATGATATTGTTAATGACAGTTCAGTTTGATGGAAGTTACCTGGATTACTTAATGATTCCATATTATAATGTACAGTGTGTTGTGACTTTAAAAAAAAGGAAGGAAAAAGGAAAATTCTGAGCATGTTTTCTTCTCTTTTTTTTACATGGCGTACTTTTGGGTCCAATCTTTTGCTAGTTTGTTGTATCTGAGGAGAGAAAAGACCAGAGTGGATGATTGGACAACAGGTCAACACATGTCACATGATGTAGATTGATATCAGTGGACGTCTCGTTTACACTCACTTGTCTTTGTCGTTCTTGTACATGTGTGCTATGTCTGGAACTAAGGGGTCATCTGGGTTCGGATCACACAGCAATGAACATATGGACAATAAAACTGCAATGAAAAGGAATACAAATTAACTTTAAGGGGTTAAAAACTGTGATTATTCAAGTTAAAATAAAGTTCATTGTTTATCTTGTAAACACCTTCATTTAGATTTAGAACATACCGTAAATACATATTGCAGCATACTACCTCACAGGATTAATGATGTCAAAATTATCGCGTTAACGGCGGTAATTAATTTTTTGAATTAATTGCGTTAAAATATTTAACGCATTTAACGCATGTGCAGAATGGCCCGCCCCATACATCCCACCAGTGGCAGCGCCAGGGTATGTGTAGGAGCCATGATCGATATTGATTGGTTGGCTTGGGTCACATGGGTGTGGGTGGCACTCATTATAATCCTGTTCACCTGTGTGAGGTGTGAGCGTGTGGAAGAGAGGGTGACACGGGGCCGTTGTACTTTTTTGTTGACCGCAAGACTACAATTGCTTGGATTATAACAATGTATGTGTCTGATCACCGAGTTGTTTAATTAAACTACCATACTACGAAACAGATTCTCAGATCTCAGCGAGTACTTTTTTTAGCGTGTCATACAGGGCCGGACTGGGACAATAAGTCAGGCCGGGAATTATAGACCCAGCCAGGCCACTACCAGTTTTCTTTTGTGCCATTTTCCTGGATTTATTTGTCAATATTTACAGCGTTGCTGCCCGTAGTGATAGCACTAAACTTTAAATCTACTACCCCAGAATAAGCATATGGACATAGGTTACTATTTAAAAATTTTTTAGGAACCTATCCATGTGAACATATTTTAAGTGGAGGTGGACCTCAAATCCTCTCTAAAACCCCCCCCTCCCCCCCCCGGTAAGATTTTTTTTTTAAATGTTGGACTTAAATGCATCAATCTGGTGCACTTTGAGGGGGAAATAAAGAGACTACACCCATATGAAACAGAACTGTATACATTTAAATAATCATAAAATCATAAGAACATGGCCATAACCAATAACATACCATATCCAATATGAAAAAACATTGAAACTTGTTTATTTATTTGTTTTTGGTTCATGTATAGTTGTGAGTGTGTCTGTGCTCCTGAACCAGCCTCACCCGTCTCCCCCCTGCTCCTCTTTGAGGCAGCAGCAAAGACTAGTTTTAGCTCTCAACAAGTTTTAAAGTTTATCTTACCTTTTTTCACCTAGTTAAATTGTTGTTATTATTATTCATGCATATTTTACTAATCACTCCCCCTTCAAATGGAAATATGTGTTTACATAAATGGTGACCAAACCGTTTGAGACCCACTGAGATAACTCAGACTAAGTTAACTATCTAAACACTCAGAGAGTCCTTTACCTCACCTGAGCTGTAGTTATCAGTCTCTCAGTCTGACAGCAGAGGACTCTCCTCCACCTTGTTGCCAGCTCATTATATCCGTTAGCGCAGCTAGCTAGCACCAGATGCTAACAACAACAATACACGTAACCGCGCTTTCTCTCTCTCTCGCTCGCTCGCGCCCGCCACAAATACACACACCCTCCCGAGCTTGAATGAGAGACCAATCGAGGGGTTTGGTGTATGATCTGTATGAAAGTGGCCATGTCGGCAGGCCACATCATGTAGACAGTCAGTCACCCTCTGTGAGGCAGAGTCAGACCCACATTTGCGCAGCGTTGCGTTCACAATACATACATACAAAAAAAAAATCCTCAGGCCACTTAACAGGCCAGGCCATCGGGAAACCTCCCGGTCCTCCCGATGGCCAGTCCGGGCCTGGTGTCATACAACAGCAAACAGGCCCGGCCTCAGCCTCTCAGCGACTTATTTGTTTCCTGCTGTCGCTACATTTTGTCAACAAAAAAAACAACAAGCACAAAAAGCGTAAGGCGATCATCATCAAACAGCGCATGGATTAAGGATCTACTGGATGAGAATGGAGATATGGAAATAATTCACTGAGGTAAGCACTGGCTGTTAATAGAGACTGCAGTTTGGAAGCCGCATTCAACGCGGATCACAGCCAGGTAAGCCTTACCGCTGCATGTGCACATATTCACCGCTGTGTATCTCCATATAACTCCGCTCTGTCGCATGGCCGTCAATGGACAATCGCGCTGCTCTGTTGATGTGGCCATATGGAAATGTGATGCTTTGAAGGAATTGTCTTCCGATCTTTGAGTGTGTTGCAATAAAACGAATGCACTGAGGAAGCTTGAATAATCTAACGGAGAAAATGAGTCCAATAAATGTTGACGTTGAAGGTGTTGAAATGGACTATGGGAAAAGAGAACGCACACTCACTGCGAAGGCATTGGTAAATAACGGGAACGTAAAACCAGTGTGAACAAAATAAAAGCACTCATACCAGAAATAAAAGGACACGAGAGAAAGGGGAAAGGCCTCACGTGTGCAAACTCATTTAGAGAAATTAATTCAACTGGGTGAAAAAGCCATTATTTCACATGAAATGTTGATTCCTTTACTCCCAGAGGATGAACTGAAGAAACAAGAAGAATGGTTTGCCAGTATCTTGGAATACAGTGAAAGCTTTCAGAGGGACATTAAACAGTGGTTAAATGAGCCACAAGAGGATTTTACCACAATAACTGCTGCTGTGCCGGATACTCCAACTACAGATGACATGCAAGAGGATGTACAACCAAGTGACAGTGTGTCAAACATGGAAATCGGAAGAAGAGCAACCCGATCACAAAATTCTGCTTTGGGGAAAAAGTCTGCAAATTCTACTGCTTCGTCTGCATGCCGTAAAACAGAGGCTGACTTGGCAGCTTTAATGGCAAGAAATAAACTATTAAAGGACAAACATGAACTGGAGGAAGAGGAGGAGCAAATTAGGAGCAAACTTCAGATGGAGGAGGAACGAATTAGGAGGAGAAAGGAGCAACTTCAGATGGAGGAGGATATTGCAGCACATGTGGCTAAATTAGATGTGTTGCAAACAGGGAGCATCCTAAGTGGGAAAAGTTCAAAGACACGGCATTCGGATGGAATGAACTCTTACATCGAACAAAGAAACATTAAACCACAAGTCCTCTACACTGCTAAGGACAATATAAATACTCCACAAATGTTGCTAAACCAAAGGGAGGCTAGCATTGACTTATTCGATCCAACAACACGGCCTAATAAGAACATTTCACCTTGGTTCCTTTCCTCAGAGCCAGTATCCCAGAAAAAATCCACTTTGAAAACACAAATGAATTATGGAGATAGCTTGAACGCAAGTGAAGATCAAAACAACATACTGGGCATTATGAGAAAACTAAATGAAATAACCCCCCTGTTAATACAACAGCAATGCCTTTCATCCTTGCCAAAGAGAGAGATTCCAGTTTTTGATGGCGACCCGTTAAAATATCACACATTTATGAAGGCTTTTGAGAATGGTGTTGAGAAAAACACAAACAGCTCCAGTGACCGACTCTACTTTCTGGAGCAGTACACTCAGGGTCATCCCAGAGGACTGGTTGGAAGTTGCCAGCACATGGATCCAGAGAGGGGATACATCAAGGCTAAAGCTCTAATCCAGGAGCAGTTTGGAAATGAGCAGAAAGTGGCATCTGCTTATTTGCAAAAGGCTCTTTCATGGCCTCCTATAAGAACAGACGATGTTAAGGCTCTGCAAGACTACAGCTTCTTCCTTCGAGCGTGTGCAAACGCAATGGAGGAGGTTCAGTATTTGCATGAGCTTGACATGGCTGCGAATATGATGATCATAATAAGAAAGTTACCTTACCATTTCAGAGACAAGTGGAGAACTTTAGCCTGTGAGCTGCAGGAGAGGAACAGCCGCAGAGCAACATTCTTTGACATCACACACTTCATTGAGAGACAAGTTAAAATCTTAACCGACCCAGTATTTGGAAACATTCAAGATGCTCCCTTCATAACAACAAATACTGCTTTAAACAGATCTCAGCCTCGCTCACATTTCGTAGGAACTAGCTTTGCCACCACTGTAGCTCTTGTAGAAAAAGAAACTCAGACAGATACTGAAGGGAAGGAACACATTCTGACAAGATGGAGGACATGTCTGTGCTGCGGAGGAGGTCACACCTTGGACTCGTGCCATCAGCTTGAAAAAGGAACACACAAAGAGAAGATAGGCTTCTTGATGGAAAAAGGTGTCTGTTTCGGCTGTTTGTGCGTGGGGCACATTAGCAGAAATTGCAATAAGCGAATTTCCTGTTCAAAATGTGGCTTCAAACATCCAACCATACTTCACATCCCTTCCAATGAAGCTAGACACAATCCTGCTCAAGCCAAGAATACATCAGAGCTATCAGTGGACAGCACACTGGTTTCAAGTGGCCTTACAGGGGCTGGTGATGACAACTGTAAACTTCCCATTGTTCCAGTGCAAGTCAAGTCAACGAAGGGCAGCAAGATCGTCACCACCTATGCTTTCTTGGACCCAGGAAGTACAGCAGTGTTTTGTACAGAGGATCTGATGCACGAGCTCGGCCTAACTGGAAAGAAGGCGCAGATTAGTTTACGAACCATGGGCCAAGAAAGGGTCGTAAATAGCCATATTGTGTTCGGACTAGAAGTGGCTGGCTTAAAAAAAATTACAATTTCTTTGAACTGCCACAAAGCTACACCCAAGAGTGCATGCCTGCCAGCAGTGGGAACATTCCTAGACAAGCGGACCTACAGAGATGGCCTCATCTGAAAAATGTTAATTTGCCTGAAATAAATGCAGGGATTGGACTGTTGATAGGAACCAATGTTGCTAAGGCCTTGGAACCATTGGAAGTCATACGCAGTGTGGTTGACGGACCCTATGCAAGCAGGACAATCCTAGGCTGGACAGTGAATGGACCACTAGAAGGAGTGAGTGGGAATGCAATGGACTTTGACAAACCAGAAGTATCTGTGAACAGAATCTTAGTTGTGAATTTGGATGGACCTTGGCAACAGCAGTTCAGCGCAGACTTCCCTGAATGCAGATTGGAGGAACAAGCTGGAATGCCAAGAGAGGATCTCAAGTTTAAGAAGTTTGCGAAGCGAGTGTTTTTTCAGCAAGAGCAAGAGTCGAAGAAGAAGTGTAAAAAGAAAAGTTTTAAAGATGAGAAGAAGCCTCATCTCAAATCCCAACAAAAGCCCTCTCCTTCAACGGCTGCTCAGAAAGCCCCCGCTGCAAACAAAGAAATGGAAAACAGGATGAAGTGGACCAACGTGCTCTACAAGGCCGAAGGACTCAAAATCAAAGACAACGATAAAGTCTGCCAACTCACGAAGTAAATTGCACAGACGTAAGTAAGATTGATTTCAGTAGCCACTTGTCTGGAAATACGGAAGACCAGAAACGGTTTTGAAAACTTTTGTCACGTAGTGATCGTCTTCTCAATAGAACATCTTTGATAATGTCTTCTGGCCAATCAGAATCAAGATAACAGCGTGGTGTTGTTGCAGGAAGTCCCGACGGAGAATACTTTTGCTGTAGTACAGGTAACACATAACTGGTACGCAGGTTATGTGCGTAATCTGAAATGCGTACCGTCACTTGTGTCACAAAGCGCATTTGCGTACCGACGTACTTGTGAAGCTTTTCCAGAAGGCGGTTAGATCACCGGACGACAGAGTCGGTCTCCGTGTGCACAGACAGGGCTGCTGTTAACGTCGGTCTGTTAAACGGCATTGTGCCAAAACTACGCCAACCGGCTGCGGAGGGAGACTCCCCCCCTTCACTGGAGAACTGCGCTAAAACAGCTGATCACAACGTTCACACTCTGTGGTCACGAAGTACTCCACTAGCCCCCCCCCCCTGTCAACTTTCCTGAAGTACTCCCCCGTTGATAGAAATCAACACATAATTAATTAAGACCCCACGGTTTGATGATTGATAGGTGTGTGGGCTGTCTTTCATTTTGACACGCAGAAATATTTTTATAATAAACATAGATACTGTATGTTAAATGGATATATCCGCCTTCTTTCATTTATCTTTCCATTCCCACAACAATATACATAAATAAATGGCATATTTTGGACATAGTTCGAATTGTGATTAATCATGATTAATTAATTTTTAAGCTGTGATTAAATCTGATTAAAAATGTTAATCGTTTGACAGCCCTACACAGGATATATTTTTACTTTAATTTCAAGGCAGTGGCGAGCCGTCAGGGCCCTCTAGGCCCTCTGTGAGGGCCTAAGATATTCTAAAAAATAATATTTGAAAACATTAAAAAAAAAACATTTAAAAAAAATAATATTTTTTTTAATTTTCATTAGTTTTACCAAAATAACTTGATTTAAAATAACATTTCCAAATAAATAAATCCTTCGAATCTGCCTGTTCAATTTCTGTTGGAATGTGAAGGGTTAAATGCCGTCTCTGCGAGTTATGTGAAGACGGGAGAGCTTGTTGGTCCCTCTCTACATTCACAGAGGGCCCGCTTTAGTAACTCAACGAGAGTAATGTCAAATGACAGTACAATTGACCAATCATATCTTCCCTCTAAATGGGCGGGCTTTATTTTCGCGGACTTTATGACAAGTTCCGCCCGCTGTGAAGTCTATAGAGGCTTCTTAATTCTTAAATTTCCCCTCCTCGACTCCCCTCCTCGAGACTTAGTCCCGCCCACAGGAGATGCGAGCGGAGGACCGAGGAGGGGAACCGAGGAGAGAGGAGGGGAAGCAGCAGACGTTTAAAGAAATGAGAACTCCTCTCCTCTGAGCGGTCATATTAAAGCGACGTCCATTCATTATTACGTGGCAACAGCTGCATCAGCTGTCGAGTGTTTTGTCATAGTGCTGTATTTTATAATCTCTGTTAGATCAGCTGAACATTGTTCCCCCACATATTTACTTTGAATTCATTGAGAGTGCGGTATAATGAGACAACAGGCTACAGATGCGGACACACACACACACATAAATATAAATATATACAATTTAAAGTATGAGAGCACTCTCATAATAACGTAACACAATCAGAGACTGGATATATCTCCCCCCCCGATATTTTGCCGACTAGTGAGATACATGTGCCTGTCGGGGCGCGCAGAATTTTTTAATCCTTGGTGGCACTGAGGAGAGGGCCACTCGCAAGTCCTGTTCAACAGAGAGCCGTGACCTCCGGTTGTTCTTCATGTAAATCAGAGTAGAGAACGCCAACTCCAGAGATGGGGTCGTTACTAAACAAATGTAATATATTACATATTACTTTTAAAAAAAAAGAAGTAATATATTACACTACTTCGTCACTATCTACATAAAGTAACTCGTTACTTTACTCGCCGAGCACGAGCATGCGTGAGTGGCAATAACTTTCCTTACCAGCAGGCGGCGGTAGTGTGTATTTGTCATTCAAAACAGGCAACAACCGGAAGACAGAGAAGAAGAACAGACTGCGTGATATAAACAAACAACAAATAGCGTGTGCGGTACAAGCATGGATGTATAATAAGAACTGGATACAGCGTGGGAGGCGGGGCCTCATTCATTCCTATGAGAGTTGCTCATTAGCGCATGATGATAAAATGGCCCAACTTTTGAGAGAGTGAAACGTCACAGATTACCCAGCATGCCTGAGAAGTACCCGTATGTGCGCTCATAGCGCATGCGCAACTTTAACCAAAATGCTCGTTCACATCAAGCACGTCAATTTGCCAGCATGACAGCATGGTAATGATTTGTTATTATGATGGATTTGATATTAACGAGGCGGCAGTTAGCAGCTAGCGGCTAGCTAGTAGTTATGCTAATGTACACATCAATCGTTACAGAGTGGCCTTTTATTGTGGCCAGCCTAAGGCACACCTGTGCAATAATCATGCTGTCTAATCAGCATCTTGATATGCCACACCTGTGAGGTGGGATGGATTATCTCGGCAAAGGAGAAGTGCTCACTATCACAGATTTTTTCAGATTTGTGAACAATATTTGAGAGAAATGGTTATTTTGTGTATATAGAAAATGTTTTAGATCTTTGAGTTCATCTCATGAAAAATGGGAGCAAAAAAGTGTTGCATTTATATTTTTGTTCAGTGTAATAATAAAAACCCTTGATTTGTAACTTAACATCTCTGTCTCCTATTGATCAGAGTATATTATAAAGAATAGCCAGTTAATTTAAGCATTATAGCACAGGCCTTTGTCAGATGGAATATTACGCTGTTTTTTTCTGCTTCGAATAGTTCTCTCTTTTTTCACCATACCTGTGTTTGCATCACTGTAACCAATGAGCACCTGCATGTGTATGAGAATGGCCCTGACACCATTTCAGCCCAGATTTACAAGCTCCTGGCAGGACAAGCTCAATTCTCGCACTGAATTTTAAAAAAGTGAGTGAGGGACTGCAATATAAGAGGGAAAGAAAGAGAAACTTTAAAACTGTTCAATTGTTATGATGTGTAAAGACTGATATTGTTCTATAATCGACTGAAACAGTTAAGTCATGATGTGAAACGGTTAACAAAGAAAAAAGGAAACTCAAGCTGCTGCTACACTTTATTTTATTTATCTAAAATTAAGCACTTTTAAGATGCACATATTTTCAAAAGCTATTTTATTTATCTTCTCTATTTTATTTTGAAATGCAGCCCGAGAGGAACATTACACATAGCCACAGTATTTACTGTATATCTGTAGTTCAATGTTAATTGACAATACATAGTTGTTTTTGAATTGTACTTTCTTTATTTGATTGTCAGTTGTTGATTACATGCAGACGTTGATGAAGCTACATCTACTTCAATATATATATATCACACTAATGCATAAAGCAACTTAGACATTTGGATGTTCCGGACCTTTGCATGGGGACATTTTCTCGTTGAATTTTTGTTGAATACCCCTGTACTAGAGGAACATTTTGAATGCAGGACTTTTACTGTGACAGAGTATTCCTACACTCTGGTACTTCTACTTTTACTAAGTACAAGATCTGAGTACTTATAATTTCACTACAAGATCTGAGTACTTGTACTTTTACTCAAGTACTTATACTTTTACTCAAGTACAAGATCTGAGTACTTGTACTTTTACTCAAGTACTTGTACTTTTACTCAAGTACAAGATCTGAGTACTTGTACTTTTACTCAAGTACAATACCTGAGTACTTATTCCACCTCTGGTAGTGTATTAGTCTGAATTGTAGCCACAAAATCACGCAGAGCTGCATAAAAATAGACTCACAATGGTAACAAGTGGAAAATAATATTTACAAATGTGTAAAATGATTTGTAGGTAATGCTGACTACTCAAGACACCTGACTTATACAAAGGAAGACTGTGTTCATTCTACAATTACATGGGATTAAAGCAACATGTAGTTTTACTTGTATAATACTTCAATTTTATATAAAAGACAGTTTGTTTTCATCTGTTTTCAAATAAACAAAGTATTGGCTTTCAGAATATTAAACTTGTTTCGGCAAATTCAGATGATAAATACAACTTTGAAGCTTGTAACGGCATAATTACAAGCAGAGAACGGACTAATGTAACATCACAGCAAGCATAACAACAGCCGGTGTTTCTTGTGAGTGTTTCCCCGGTACACAAACGCAAAAACACACTCGCGAGCTTCCCCCAGACCAGTAATACAAACGAAAATGTGTCTTCGGGTCAATGTGACTGATTTCGATAGAGCAAGTCACATTTGGTTTAGGCACGAAACATACTACCAGTAGAAATACATTGCTTTCAAAATCGCTCTGTGTCGAATCAATAGATTATATTTCGTGACTATAACACGAAATGCATTGAGTGCTTCATCCTCTGAAGACCACAGGATGGCGACTGTAACGCACATAACATAGGTACGCTCCTCTGAAATGATTGTCCCCTGCAATTATTATTATTATCCCTCAATCGAGTTCGCTATTCAGCTTGCTAACGTTAGCTTAAACAAACGTAACATGCAACGTTAGCCTAATCTAAAATGCTCTACTACGGCGTACCTTTCATGTGGCTCGTCAGCGCAGACTCTCGCATCATTATTTTTGCAAACTTTGCAGGAGGCTACTCGTGGGCTTGACCCTCGTCTTAGCTAGGGCTGTAGCGATACACTAATCTCACGATACGATACACGATATTCAGCTCACAATACGATATATATCACGATATTCAGCCAACGATATGATTCGATACGATTCGATACACTTATATCATTTCTGAAAGATTTTAAAGGGACAGTGTGATTTTGGTGACATCTTGTGAGTGTTCCATTGACTTGGATTGAATTAATTCAACTGAAAACTGAAAGCATCAATTATACAATATATGGCTCTGACAGAGAGTCTACAGCTTGCAAATGCTGGACAAAATGAATCAAAAGATGTGGTGAGAAAATTAGTTTCATTTATTGAAACAGTGCAAACTGTAGCTTACAAGCCTTTGAAACGTAAGTACATAAAGTGCAGTATCACAATGGAGAATTAAAAGGTGCAGCAGGTGGCGGAACACGGGGGATTTGAATGGGACTTGTTAAAAATTAAAATCAATGTTTTGATGGCATAAAGTACCTTAAACATACCGTCAGTTTAAATGCTGTTTTATACTGAAAAACCAGAAGTTCTTGTGCACAACCAGTTGTTAAGCTTTTATTCTGAAAATCCTTCATCTCCGGTTAGCATTTAGCATGTGGCTAATATACCATTTACTATAGAGGTGAATTTAGTAGCGATATGACACGGAGTGTTGCACACCGAAACCTACTGATTTCAACACTACAACTATAGACGAGATATTATTATTGCTGAATATTAAATGAAGGTACAGTTTATTTGAATACGTTTGTTTACAGACGTGGGTAGCATGAGACAACATCCGGAAATGATACCAGCCGTGAGGTATTTTTGGAGTATTGATTACAGCGTTTAAAATGTATTAAATGAAAAGTCATGAAAGAGATAAGGAGGAGAAAAGGCGTGTTTAGTTATATATTTATAACTTGTACGATGTGAGGGTCTAAGGACAGAGGGTGTCGTATTGTCATACTGATATTCTGTACACACTGTGAAGTCCACTGAGACAAATGTAACATTTGTGATATTGGGCTATATAAATAAACATTGATTGATTGATTGATTGATTTAATGTACAATGTCTGAATCCTCTGTAATGCGCAACAACGAACATTGGAGACGTGGAGGGCCGGCCCCCAGCAGAGGATATTTAACAGCTGGAAAGGTGGAGCTCGCTCTCTTCCCTTCGCTCACGAGAGCCAGAACACAGCTGTTTTTCTGACTGAACCATCTTCTGCTTGTAACATTACCGCGCTTTTTATTAATTAAAGTATACATTTGAACCTTCTCAGAGACTCAATTAGTCTCCTTTTTAAAGCTTCTCTCCTGGACGCGAGAATAACGAACACAGTTATCAGACTTAATGTAAAACCCGCGGCTGAAATATCGATACTTTCTCGGAAAACTAAATATCGATATATATATCGCAGGATCGATTAAATTGCACAGCCCTAGTCTAAGCCATGGCTTGTATTTGTCTTCTGCTAGCCAACGCTCGTTGAAACTGCAACCTCCTGGCACACAGTCATCTATCACTCTCATCAGAATGCCCAGGTCACACGTAACACAAACACTTGCCGGTCGCGCGCATAGTGCGGGAAGCCGCAGCGGAGCTGTTTTATGTAGAAGCGAAGCAATTCTTTTCTTTTAATCTAAAAAGCGAACTATTCAGTCAGACAGCAATTTATTGTAAAAGTAAAGCATTTACATTTTCAAGCACTTTATCTCAATTTCAAGCACCATTCCCAAAATTCAAGCACTTTCCCCACCTTGAAAACACCACGTCAAATTTCAAGCATTTTCAAGGATTTCAAGCACCCGTACGAACCCTGAATATTGTATGTCATTTTAGTCTTGCCAATAAAGCTTTTTGAAATTTGGATTACAGGATATTATTACATTCATTTAGTAATATAGATAGGACCTGCTGGAAAGCACCACCACTGCTTTTTAAAAAATTGTTTTAAATAAAGTACAATTGAATAGGTTCATTCTATTTCATTTTACAGACAAAAATAAAATAAAACACTGATAACATAAAAAACACAAGACATTAGATAAAGTGGATAGCACAGTGAAGTTGGAGTCGTAGTTACCTTTAGACACTGTAAGTGCTGGAGACCACTGGGACCGTAGAATGTCCAAACAGATACTCCCGTTGCTGTTTATATTTGGGTGATAAATCTTTGTTGTAAATGCTACCTGTAAAAAGATAAGAGATATACATTATAAATCCTATAATGTACAACTTATCAGGTATTATGGTTTACATCATTTAGGTGATAAGAGAGAGTCTAGGACCAGAGGACTTCCTGACAGTAAGGTCCACAGTAGGACTCTCTCTTAGGTGATAAGGGAGAGTCTAGGACCAGAGGACTTCCTGACAGTAAGGTCCACAGTAGGACTCTCTCTTAGGTGATAAGGGAGAGTCTAGGACCAGAGGACTTCCTGACAGTAAGGTCCACAGTAGGACTCTCTCTTAGGTGATAAGGGAGAGTCTAGGACCAGAGGACTTCCTGACAGTAAGGTCCACAGTAGGACTCTCTCTTAGGTGATAAGGGAGAGTCTAGGACCAGAGGACTTCCTGACAGTAAGGTCCACAGTAGGACTCTCTCTTAGGTGATAAGGGAGAGTCTAGGACCAGAGGACTTCCTGACAGTAAGGTCCACAGTAGGACTCTCTCTTAGGTGATAAGAGAGAGTCTAGGACCAGAGGACTTCCTGACAGTAAGGTCCACAGTAGGACTCTCTCTTAGGTGATAAGAGAGAGTCTAGGACCAGAGGACTTCCTGACAGTAAGGTCCACAGTAGGACTCTCTCTTAGGTGATAAGGGAGAGTCTAGGACCAGAGGACTTCCTGACAGTAAGGTCCACAGTAGGACTCTCTCTTAGGTGATAAGGGAGAGTCTAGGACCAGAGGACTTCCTGACAGTAAGGTCCAGAGTAGGACTCTCTCTTAGGTGATAAGGGAGAGTCTAGGACCAGAGGACTTCCTGACAGTAAGGTCCACAGTAGGACTCTCTCTTAGGTGATAAGGGAGAGTCTAGGACCAGAGGACTACCTGACAGTAAGGTCCACAGCGGAGTCCTGCATCGGGTCGGGTACCCGACGGGTGACCCGCAAAAAAAGTGATTCGCGGGTGGTATTTTTTCAAACCCTTTTTTCCGGGTTCGGTTCTGGGTAAAACAAAGATGATGCGGGTCGGGTCGCGGGTGTTGCATAATAAATATATTAAAATAATAATAATTTAGTTTAATGTTTAAATCTTCAGACCTCTCCCCCGCGGGACCGCGCATAATCATAACCTCTGCAGCGCATCAATCTGCTGCTGAGCGCGCCACATTCGAAATGGCTGAGGTGAAGCTCTCTAGCGGAGAATACAGCATTTTCAATAACACTTCCTCAAGAGCGAAATCCAACGTCTGGGAGGCTTTTGGTGTCATCCTAGATGGAGGAAATAACCAACATCCCACGCTTTTTGAGACAAATATGCAACTGCGTGTGTTAATAATTGCACGTTTTCACTGCTCATATATATATATATATATATATATATATGCGGGTTCGGATCTTGTGCCGACGGGTCGGGTCGGGTTGGGGATCTTGTGCCGACGGGTCGAGTCGGGTTGCGGAACTAATTGGCAATATGTGCGGGTAGCGGGGCGGGTTCGGTATTGCACGTCGCAGGTGCGGGGCGGGTCTTGAAAATCAGACCCTTGCAGGATTCTGGTCCACAGTAGGACTCTCCCTTAGGTGATAAGAGAGAGTCTAGGACCAGAGGACTTCCTGACAGTAAGGTCCACAGTAGGACTCTCTCTTACCCCTAGTTTCCACCGGGTCCGTCTGCGGCGCGTTACGGCTGCGCCGCGGTTTTGGTCCGGCCTCCTCCGGCGTCATACCCTACCGGGCGCGTTTCACGAGCATTTCAGAAGCATTACGGAAGCGGAGCGTCGTGCATGCCGGCTCGCAGTTCTTGTTGATTTGGGCATATTTCCTGGACATTTGTACTTCTACAAGAAAGTAAGTAGGCTACGTAGTTAAATGGTTTATTTTTGTGTCTGTTTAAATCGTGTTTATTGTTGTTATTTCCTATTTTGTTGTGTTGTAGACTACAGACATAATTAATAATAATTGTAATAGTCCAGTTAAAAACAACATGAATCAAAGATGGGTTGCTGTATTTTAGTGGTAAAAAAAATGCATTCATCATCATAATTATTCTATATAATTTACACACAGTGCCTGTAAACCGAAGGAGAACACTGGTGTTGTCCTTGTAAAAAAGATGTGTTGTGTCATATAAAATCAAGTGTTCTTCCACTTCCAATATAAAAACTTCGTCGTCCATTGTGCGTGTCGTTGTGGAGACGATGTAGTGATGTGAAGGGGGGTCTGCAAATTAGTTTATTTGGGGGATGGGCCGGATGCTGTCACTGTTCCACTTCCTGCCCGACATTACCTTACGGCTGCGTCGCGTCGAAAAATAGACTTCAATCCTATTTCGAGCGGAGCCCAGCGGCGAGACGCTTCTGGGACGCTTCTGAGCCGTAACGCGGCGCGTCTGGTGGAATAGCACCCATTGACTAGAGTGGCCGCGATCCTTGCGGACGCCGCGGCGCAGCCGCAACGCGCCCGTAACACGCTGCAGACGGACCCGGTGGAAACTAGGGGTTAGGTGATAAGAGAGAGTCTAGGACCAGAGGACTTCCTGACAGTGAGGTCCACAGTAGGACAGAAATGTGAGCAGCTCTTACCTTTGGAGGCTTGAACGGGTAGTCGGTGGGGAAGTGGATTGTGAGGAAGAACACTCCTCCTTGGTAAGGACTGTCACCCTGACATGAACACATGGGAGACATAGCTGTCAGTCAAACATGGAAACAGCTGCTAACCAACTTGAATGTGTCCACATTGAAAAAGTAACATTCGTTATTACAAGCACATAACAAACAACGCTGACAAATCCAGAGCAGTAATCTGATTTATCATTTCATGAAAACTACTTCAGCAGTGTAAAATATTTAGAATTGAAAACACACAACTAGAATAGAATAACATGCAACAAATACCAAACATGACCTATTTGCCAAGCTTAAAGAGGGTCTGTCAGTGTCATGACTAATAAGCACTTCATAGGTTGCCATGGTAAAGGTAAGCCAGCTGTGAAATAATGATTGTAGTAAATTGCCACATTTCTACTTCTTATGTATATATTAAAGGTGGGGTAGGTAAGTTTGAGAAACCGGCTCGAGATACACTTTTTGTTATATTCCATGGAATGCTCTTAACATCCGATAGCAATGAATATCTTAAGTGCTTTGACAAAAAATCCATTAAAAAATGTCATCTGTGGAAGACGTAATACTGTAAAAAGTACAACCAATCCGTTTAGCCGGGATTGCCGCCTTGTCTGTCAGCCTTCCATCTCGTGCACGCACAAATGTATCTCGTGCCCTCATTGGGCGTGCATTGCAGCAGTACTTCGATGACTCGCCAGCAACAGGCGGCCACTTTCACCAGTCTGCTGACGTCATGTTCATGTGTGTTGGAGGAGGTGCTCTGTAAGGAAGTCTGAAGGAAGGAGCGGATTCTTTTCGGCTGTGTACATTCAAATTTTAGTGCACTCGAGCCGGTTTCTGAAACTTACCTACCCCACCTTTAAATGTTTTATTCTATTTGATCTTTTACTGGATATTTCATTTCAATGTCTTGTGTTTATTAAATATGTTTATTTAATGTTGTTATTGTTAATTCTTACTTTAACTTTGTATGTCTTTAGAAATATATATATTTTTGAATAATTAGTATTATTTTCATTCTTAAATGAAGCGTATGTCTAGAAATCCAATTTCCCCAGGTCAATTTTATTTGCTCATTTCACTTTGGTAAATGTGTTCAACCTGTTCAAACACACAGTCGGGCTGTGCAATTCATCCTATTTTAATGGCAATTACGATTTTGGCCTGCCACAATTACGAAAACAACATAATCGAAAAACGATTATTTTGCTTTGCAACATATTTGATCTCATTTATTTTAGTCTAATTTATTTTTATTTATCATATTTGTATATGTTTAGTAGCTTGTTGAAGTGCGCTCCAAAATATTTGTTGATCTTGTTTATCGGTATTTATTATTTTGATATTATTTATTAAAATTTGAATATAAATGTATCATTTATTTTTGTATTGGTTTTTCAGTTGAATTATGCGTTCAGGGTAATCAACAGTTAAAAAGTACTGTTCAAATTATTATTTGTATTTGTTTTAAAGTTCAATAAATGGATGTTTTCAAAGTCAATGAATAATCGTATTTAATAATCATGATATCAATTATTGACCAAAATAATCGTGATTAGGATTGTTGCCATAATCGAGCAGCCCTAACACACAGGCTTATATTTCAACATTACATTCATGTGAACCTGGTATTGAATCTGTTTTTCATAGTTCAGTTTTTATACGAGTATCTGTTTTTATTCACTATTGGAAGAAAATATGCTTCTCAGTTCAACGTTAATACAATTAACGTAACCGCAATGAGCCAAGTAATATGAGGAGAAGCAAAACTATTAAAAGGAAATGCAAAAGTGTTCCAAACAAATCCCTAGAGTGGTTTTAAAGGCCTACGTCAAGCAATGGTAATCATTTCCAATAGCAGCAATTAAGAGACTATTTCCAGTGTAGCAGAAGTGTGTATGAGAGGACTGATGCTGTGATACTCACCGGACCCATTATGGTCGCCTGCCAGTGAAACACTAAAAGCATTTCAGGGAGAAAGACAGACAGAGGAGAATGTAAGACGCAATGTTCATCATCCATCATCCATCAGTTACACGCACTGTGTCTAAAGAAGCTCATCCCTCCCCACAACTATCATTTCTGTTTCAAACTTTCAGGTGAAGCTAACCTTATAATGTACCTCTAAGAGAAAGTCACATGCTGCAAATCACAGCTGAGCTAACATCCTCACAGCTCTAAGCTCAGTTAGTCAGTTCCAATGGTGATTCAGTATAGAGTCGTGCAGTGATGACGTATTTGTGTAGGCCATCAGGGAAGTTAGCGTTGCATCGTCAAAAAGCAATGGGATTTTTTTTGTGGAATTCAGAAAATAAAATCTGCGGTAAACATGAATTTCTGATACACTTACACATTTTGTTAGCAGGATAAAATGGAAAAATGGGAATGTGTACTATACTCAAAATAGTTTACAACACTTGGTGCTGTCTCAGATAGCATTATCTGCACAACAGATATGTTGGATTGAAATATTCATCCCCACTTTCTCCATTGACTATGCCTGTACACCATTTAAAACAATAAAATGACAAAATAATCATTTGAAAAAACACATGAAATGCATGTGTACTCACAGTCTTCCCCCACTGGTCCAGCAGAGCACTGAGCTGGAGGGTCTCTCTGCAGGTCATGCAGCTCCTGCTCAATGCAACAGAAACACAACTCTTAGTTATTCAGCTTAATCATATCTAATACTTAGTCTTTAAATTTCAATAATAAGTTGAGATCACATTTTCAAATGTAAAATTGTGCAGGCACTCAAGGTCAACTCAATGTGACTTTTGCTCTCCAGTTCATCTCATGGTATTCCTCAAGTGAAAGAGAAAGTAGACACTTGAATCCAAGTTCAAACCCCAGTTTTCACACACGCCAACTGTTATTACTTACAAGGACATTTCACAGCATGTATATGTTGCCCCTTAGGAACAAAAAGTTTGTAAAACAACTGATCCAGCAGAGAAAAAAGTATGAACAAAGGTTATTTATGTAATGTGTCTACTAATTCACAAACACTAGCAGAATCAGCTGGACTAAGCATTAGCTACTGGTTATTGGCGGGTATCAGTTTTTAAAGTGCCACTTCACCGAATAGCAGACATTGCTTCTTGATGATTCAATGGCAAATAACTTGTCTCAAGAGGCCTCAGATTACTTCCTGGTTAGAACGGAGCAGCATGAAGGAGCAGCTATACCTATTAAACCTATATATTCAAGCTTATATTTAAAGGTCATGGCCATTTCTACTGATCATAATTCCATTGTTGAGGTCTACTAAAATAGATTTATATTGTTCAATGTTCCAAACTCACATTCGTTTCTCATACAGCATCTCTGTATAGTATGTGTATTCACTCTGTCCTAAACGGCTAGTTGGAGCTCCTGCCCCCCCCTCCCTGTGAGCCCTTGGCCGTCTGCGAGACAGCGAGACACAGCGAAACCCAGCCCGAACACACACACACACCTGCAGCCTGGCTGGAAGTTTGTGTGTGTGCTCACACACCGACTCACAGCCTCGCCGCGTCCCGCCGTCTCAGGGAGGAGAAATCGGCGGAGCTGCAGCTGAGAAAAGATTGAGTGTGTGTGTGTGAGGAAGTCCGCGGATTGGTCCATTTGGACCAATCCAAGGACTTAACGTAACGGCTCCGTGGACGTAACATGATTGGTCCATTTTAGGGATGCACGATATTGGTTTTTTGAAACCGATACCGATACCGATAACTTCCTGCTTCTCAAGACCGATACCGATAACCGATAATAATATAATATATATATATATATATTAAATGTACCTGTAGTTTTTACACACCTGGTGGTAAAAAAAAAGACTAGTAGTGAGCAAATGACATGAGCATTACTACTATGAACAAAACAAAGCCAAGAACAGTTTTGACTCTCGTCAAGCGCCATCATTTCTATGATGAAGTTAGAGATCGTTTTAGCCCTGGGGTCGCAAACTTCTTGCCTTTTTTAAAAGCCTCGTCGATAGTTAAAAGCCCCGGTGCCTTTGCAGCTCGCTTTGGATTCGCCGCTAGTTTAGCAGCGCAGGCGTCTTCGTACGCTTTTAACATACCATCGTAGCGATGGCGATGTTTCAGGTGACAAATCAGGTTGGAAGTATTATAGCTCGTTGCCTTTTTCCCTCCTCGTGGAACTTCTGCATTGCATTTGTTAATACAAATAGCAAGCGAACTATCTAACTCTGAAACTTTGAAATAGTCCCATACTACCGGCGACATGTTTGTTTACTGTCCTGGTTTCACGGCCGCACACCATTTACGTCACAGCCAGGCATGAGTTAGGGAGCTCTGGATTTGTGAAAAACTCCCCTCTTCCTAAACCATTAATACCACAGTACTGGCAAAACGGGAGGAGCCGAGTGAAAAACAAGCGCCCCTCATCCCAATCCACCCACACCGCAGTATTTTTTTCTTTTTTTTTCAATTCGGACCGATAATTATCGTGCACCACTAGTCCATTTGGTTATATCTCTCACAGGCTCCGCCCTCTACTGGACTCTATGGGTACTACCTTACCCTGCGAGCATTCTCCCACTGAGACTTCTATAGACGTAGCCGGCCTTGGGCGGGCCTACCTGAATGCGCGCGCATCACACCGTATAAAAGGAGGCCTCGCCTCCTGACTATCATCCTTTTCTCTTCAGCAGCGGAAGTGATTCCACGAAGGACTGAGAGACGTTTGAAAGAAGAAGAAAGAGTTATCATACCTCCAGGGAGACGCCACTGCTAGAGACCCGGGCCTGTCCTTCGTGCCCTGGCTGAAATAGCGGGCGCCGATCCCCACCACCTTTGCTTCGAATGTTTGGGGGACCAGGATATGGCCGAGGCGGTGCCATTCACGTTCGCCATTCCTTCCGGGTCTGGCGTCCATGGAAGTCCACCGCCCAGGGCTGTACTCTCCCTGGATGATGATCATGGTGGCAGGTGTGTGGGCTACTCACTCATTGCTAGAGATGCCCCCGCCTCACCAGGTCAGAGCGATTATTGGGCCGCAAGGCCGAATAAGTAGCTTGGTCCACGGGCCTTGCCCCAGGCCCGGTTCCCCCGGGGACCGGTGCTCGGTGGCTTCACATGATATAGGGTCGACCCTACTTCATCACAGGCCACCGCCGCTGCCCGCCGTGTGATGTCCCTGGGATATCACGCCGCGTGGCACTTCCCAAAGAGGATCGTGTTGACCTCCTGGGAGCCCCCGTGTTTACGGAAGGGCTCTTTGGATCGATCTCCTTGCTCACGAGATGAGGAGTAGTCGCAGCGTGGCTGCTTCTTGCCCATTCCCAGAGGAAGAAACACTGTCCTACACTCCCCGCTCCTGCTGTAAACCCCAGTATAGGGAGCCAGCAGGTGGGCGTGTGCACGTGAGTGGAATAAACCGAGTGCTGTCAAAGCACTGTGCGGGTTCAAGAGACGCTATTGCCGGTGTGCTGTTGTCAGAAAACACACCTTGCCTGGTATAATAGCTCCGATTAATGCATTTCACCGTTGCAATGGGAAATACAGCGTTAATACGTGGGCGCGCGGCCCTCGTGAGAGTGGCCGCGGTGCGTTCAGGGACCCCCGCAGGAGAACGGTGGTTTACGTTTGTAAACTCTAGATCTGGAGTGAGGTGTGTGGGAAAAATGCATTCAGTAAAGACTATTGCATTTATCCCAGAGTAAGAGTAATTTCTCTCCACAATTCCACTTTTCCCCATAATGTCCGTTTCAAAGAGCCGGCATTGTGACGGCGCGCGCGCGCGGCCCCCCCCTCCCCCGAGGGCGGGCCACGGTGCGTTCAAAGACCTCAGTAGAGAGGTGAGACGAAGGGAGAGAGGTGCCGGCGGAGATCCCGTGCCCGCGGCGCCCTCCACCTCTTCGGCCCACCCCGTGGAACTGGCGTGCCGGCACTCACGGGGACGGGCTTTCCGTCTTTACGGATCTGGCTGGCGGGGGGAGAAAATCTCTCTGCCCGGGACGAGGGGGCGAATCCCGCCTCCTCTCTGTATAATGCACAGATCACTACGTTTTCTAATAAGAATGAGGTTGATCTGTATCCAAATCTAAGTGTCTTTTGTTTCCACAAAGGCTACACTTACACACAATGTTAACCGTACAAATTCCCCATTCGCTGCCCCAGCTGTAGCTCCTGTAAAGGAGGTGGCTAGTGGGCATGCGCAGATGAGAGGGATGAACCGCAGGGAGTGCTATCTAAAGGAGAGCACTATGCTATTACTGTCAGGGAACACACTACGCCTAGAGCAAAGACTCCAATGCAGTTTACCGTAGTGGTAAAGGCAGCATTATGGCGGAGCCCGCACTCACACAAGAGCGCGGGGCGGTGCATTCAGGGACCTTAGTAAAACACACTACGCCTATAAAGACTCCGATTAATGCTGTTTACCGTAGTGGTGAGAACAGCATTAGGGTGGAGCGCGCGCTCACACAAGAGCGTGCGGCGGTGCGTTCAGGGTCCTCAGTAAATAATCGGCCTTTTCTGTGTCAACCCTCCATGGGCAAATCTTCCCTTCGCGGGGAGTTTTGCGGCGGAACGGGTCACCAGAGAGTATCACAGCTTCATAGCTGCGGCCCCACAGCTGAGGACTTATCCATTAACACAATGTTCTGGGGAATGAAAACTCATCTGTGTGCTAACAAGGTGGAGGGACAGGACGCTGAAACGGGGCCATTCACTCCAGTTTTGCAGCATCCCACTGTACCACATGTCTATACACTGTACCACTGTATCACATGGACCACTGTCTTGTGGGTGTCCCACACCCACCTCTTTTATGGGCATGCAAGAGGTAAATCTGTCCTCCCAGGAGATGTGTTTCCTCTCAGCAGAGATTCAGGCTCTGGTGCAGAAACAGGCTGTGTCTGTTGTGCACCCTCAGCATAGAGAAAATGATCTTTATTCCATGTACTTCCTGGTTCTCAGGAAGACAGGGGAATTTAGACCTATTCTAGATCTCAGCGGCCTGAATCGCCACATTTCCTGCAGGAAATTCTGCATGTTAACTATGAAACAGTTACTGGGGCTTGTGCAGCCAGGCGATTGGTTCACCACCATCGACCTGAAAGACGCGTACTTTCATGTAGAAATTGCTCCAGAGCACAGAAAGTGTCTGCATTTTGCCTTCCAGGGGATAGCCTACGAGTACAACAGACTACCGTTGGGCTATTCTCTATCCCCACGCACGTTCAGTAAATGTGTGGCCACAGCGCTTCAACCGCTGTGCGCCCACAGCATGAGTTTCCTTTTACTAGACGACCTCATAGTCATGGCTGGGTCCCGGGAACAGGCAATGTTTAGCACAGCACAATTGATCACACACCTAACCAAATTAGGCTTTGCGATCAATTGAAAAAAGAGTACCCCCATACCTCACCAACAGGCGATGCAGGCATGCTACGCGCCACCCTGTCAGAGAGCAGAAGTGCATCCCTTCTCCGGGCGGTTCACAGGCTGCGACAGGGGGCGACAGTGACAGCTTTAACTGTCATGCAGACTCTGGGTCTCATGGCGGCTGCTCACATTGTGGTCCCGCTGGGGTTACTGCATATGCGCCGCCTGCAGAGGTGGTTCTCCAGCCTGCGTTTGAATCCCAAGAGGCACAAACGGCGGCTGGTGACCATCCCCCCCTCAGTGGAGGGCAACCTCCGGTTTTGGGGGTCCCCGGATCACCTCCGGAGGGGGTCTCCACTGGGACGGATGACCTCCTACATCACAGTGTTCACGGACGCATCCAGAACAGGATGGGGAGGGACCTGCCTGAAGAAGGCTATAGGTGGGCGCTGGGCTCTAACAGAGTTTCGACACAGCAACCTCCTAGAGCTACGGGCGGTAGTGTTAGTCCTCCAGCACTTCATGCCCCTAATTCAAGGGAGACATGTAATGGTCAGGAGCAACAACAGCACCACAGTGGCTTATATCAACAGGCAGGGCGGAGTCCGCTCCGCCGCCTTGTTGACCACAGCGGAGAGGCTGTGGTTATGGGCTTCAGAGGTGGTGTTAGCCCTGAGAGCACTCCATATTCCGGGACTGGAGAACGTGAGGTCGGCCCCCTGCCAGGCGAAAGGACGCTTCACCCGGAGGTGGTGAAGCAGATCTGGGCCCAGTTCGGGAGAGCGGAAGTGGATCTGTTCGCCAGCCAGCGCAACAACCACTGTGCCCTGTGGTTCTCCATGGCCCTGGGCGACGACCCGCCCTTGGGGGTGGACGCGTTTGCACACGTGCCATGGCCAAGGAAGCTGCTATACGCCTTTCCACCGCTGCGTCTCATTCTCCCTCTCCTGGGGAGAGTGAGGCGAGAACGTCTGTCAGTCATCCTAGTGGCTCCGGACCGCGTCGGGGCGCCGTAGTACTCAGAGATGACAGAGATGAAGGTGGGCCAGCCCTGGGCGGTTCCCCAGTTCTGGGGGGCGATGTCTCAAGAGGCAGGTGCAATCGGGGTGTTACCCACTCTCGGCCAACCTCCCCAGGCTTGGCTCCTGAGAGGGACAGGCTGAGACAGGGTGGATTAACTGACAGCGTTATTCAGTCTATCCAAGCAGCTAGAGCTGGATCCACCACAGCCTGTTACAGGCCAAGGTGGCTAGGATTCCAGCGATGGTGTAAGGAGCGGAGAATAGAGCCCCTATCTTGTGAGTTAGGCTCTATTTTTTCCTTCTTACAGTTACTGGTGGACAGAGGGCTTGCGCATTCAACAGTGAAGGTGTATGCAGCAGCCATCTCGTCCTGCCATGAGGGATTTGGCGGCATGCCAGCCTTTAGTCAACCACTGATGTTGCGGTTTTTACAGGGGGTCAGGTGGCTGCGCCCAGTAGTGCACGCCTCCACCCCGCAGTGGGACCTGCCCCTAGTGCTCGGAGCTCTGGTCTTAGAACCATTTGAGCCTCTGGAGCTCTCCTCCCTAAAAGCACTGTTGGGGAACACAGCTTTGCTTCTTGCCTTAACGTCAGCCAAAAGAGTGTCCGAGTAACCGCTCTGTCGGTGCACCCGAGCTGTTTACTGATTCGGGGTGACCGGAGCGGCGCGACACTCAGACCGAACCCCTCCTTTGTGCCCAAGAGCCTAAGGAGTGCGTTCAGGTCGAGGGCTATTCAGTTAGGGGGTTTTAGTCTTCCCCCCCATGGTGGGGACAGGGAAGCTAAACTGCACCTCCGCTGTCCGGTGCGTGTGCTAGCTTGTTATGTGGAGCGCACAGCTGCCCTTAGAAGCACCGAACAGCTGTTCGTGTGCTTCGGGGGTGGGGTGATCGGGAAAGCTCTGTCCAAGAAACGCCTGGCAGGCTGGCTCTGCGAGTGCATTGCACATGCCTACAGACAGGCAGGGAGAGCCTGCCCCACGGGGGCTCGTGCGCACTCCACACGGGCTGTAGCCGTGTCAACAGCCTTATTCAACAGTGTGAGTGTGGAGGATATATGCACAGCGGCGTCTTGGTCGACGCCAGGCCCCTTCATAAGATTTTATCTCTTGGACATGTCAGGCTCTTTCTCCTCGTCTGTGCTTGCGGGGGCAACACAGGACTGGTAGGGTGGGGGGGGTTGTGGGTCAGTTGGCATCTGACCCCCTCCCCGGACGTAATGCGCCTTCGCTGTTCTCGGGCCCTCTGAGGGTCCCGGGATGGGCGAGGGGCGCGCTGGGCCCTTACAGGGAGGGGGGTAGCCCTACACACTTTAGTCCACACACTCTGCACGGGGTTAGTGTTTGAGTGTGGGGCATGGGCTCTGGCGCTCTCCCTGTTATCCTTAGGGATTCAGGGAGGCAGGCGTGTAGTAAGCCCATTCGGGGCTATCCGTCTATGGGCGGGGGGGGGGGGGGTCCCCCGGCACTGTTTTTTGAGCACACTTTCTGCGAGGTAAGCGCAGCAGGGTGTGCTCTGCTGCTCAGCCACAGCCCAGATTTATCCTCGGTTACAACCGGGTTAAAGGAGAATGTGGGACAGCAGCTGCTGACCAGAAAAGCCGGTCAGGGGCAGTAGGGTGGAATGTTGTTGGACGACAGTGCGCGTATACATCGGGGCTCCACCCACTGTACCCATAGAGTCCAGTAGAGGGCGGAGCCTGTGAGAGATATAACGTTGGGTTACGTATTGTAACCCTTGTTATATTAGCACAGGCGGAGACCTCTACTCAGGGCACTGTCTGTCCTATTCCGCTCGCTGAAGAATGGTGTAGGATGATAGTCAGGAGGCCAGGCCTCCTTTTATACGGTGTGATGCGCGCGCATTCAGGTAGGCCCGCCCAAGGCCGGCTACGTCTATAGAAGTCTCAGTGGGAGAATGCTCCTAGGGTAAGGTAGTACCCATAGAATCCAGTAGAGGGCTCCGTCTGTGCTAATATAACAAGGGTTACAATACGTAACCCAACGGTATGGGTACGTCACTGTACCCAGGAAGAAAAAGAGAAATCTCCATCGAGGCGTTCATAGACATGTCTTTTCTTTGTTAGAGTTTTACTCGCTACAGGGTGTACTTTGAGGGTTTGTGACTTTGCAGACTGTTTACATGCAGGAAAAGCTACATAACACACAAGGGGGCGGGTAATAACCGGAAAAGCATGACATGGGACCTTTAAAGGATAGCCATAAGTGTATACACTCACGCTGATGCACTTGCATTTTTAATCATATCATAATACAATTATGGATTTTGTAAGGACTCGTGGTTGTTAAGAGATACATCACGTTCCCCTGGTGTCTATCCATGTTATACTAAGGCAGTAGCCCATGACCTCACTAACTAAATGGCAGAGTTATAAACAGTGGTGTAACGTAGTGAAGGACATTTACTTAAGTATTGTACTAAAGTACGATTTTGGGCTTCTTATACTTTACTTAAGTATTTTTATACTTCTACTTCACTACAATTTGGAAACCAATATTGTACTTTTGACTCCACTACATTAACTTGACAAACTGATTTACTAGTTACTTTACAGATTCAGATTATTAGCAAATGCACAATATAGATAAACAAAGAAATAAACTATGCTATATCGTTATAGGTACAATATTCAGCAGCAGTATATAAAGTGATTACAAGTTGCTCCACTTTTACCAGCTGTGAAGAACACGCTATTGCTAAAACAATTCAAATTCAGTTATTTAGTACACATATTTTTTTATGAAATGGGACAGAATAAGTACTTTTACTTTTGGAACGTTAAGTATTTTTCTGAGGCCAATACTTTTGTTCTTTTACTTAAGTAAGATTATGAATGCAGGACTTTTACTTGTCACAGAGTATTTTTACAATTTAGTTTTTCTACTTTTATCTAATCAAAATATCTGAATACTTCTTCCACCACTATAAACAACCAAATGGAGGACAGTGAGGCTTTCATCTTAATGCAGTATTTGTTTACCACACAAAGAGGAAAAGTACAAATTGACTGTTGTCCTGTTACTTTAAAGAACACACAGTGACAGATTGTCAGGGAGTAGTTACTGAGCTAGCTAAACTGTTAGCAGGCTAGCCCGAAACTTTGAAGTTGACACCGGCTGCTAGCTGTTCTAGGCGGTGTCAACAGACAAGTTCTTTGCAAAAAGCTAAAAAGTTAGATATCAAAATGCTTCAATGCGAGGGTAGCGTTGAAAATGTTGTTAATACGCCGTTTTGTGGAAATTAACTCTTTACAATAGCCTCTGCTGTTAGCTAGTTAGCTGGCAACCGTAGCTAGCCAGTCACATTACCTTCTGTATTCTTTTCAGTGCCATGATGCCCGGTGCCGTTTTCTCCTCCACACAGGTCGACTGGCTCTTTATCTGGTTTTAATATTATTGCTGGCGATGTCAATGGCTGTAGTTTATTCCCTGAGTGCTTCGAGAGACGGAGATGTGTTTGTGTTTTCAGAAAACCTCTTTTGTTTCCGCTTTCTCCTTGTTCTTCTCGTTATTCTTCTTCGTCTCCTCTGGTTTATTGTAAACTTCAAGATGCATACCGCCACCTACTGTCCAAAGAGTTTAATATCCTGTTTTAAATTCCATATCAGGTCTGATGTCTGTTATATTCGTTTGAAGAAAAGGTGTCTACTAACTTTTGGGTGCATATTTTCAAAAATGTACTTTGGCCAAACGCAAATGATACAAAAAAAGTAGTTTAAATCACTCAATTTTCCCATTCACAATATCTCTTAGATAAAGGCAATATTTAATACATATACTTACCTTTCTACATTTGTCTTCAGTAATTTCTTCAAATTATGCAGATATTTATCAACTCATGAAGCTTGTTTGTTTTTTGTAAATTCACAGTTGACTTCATGTTTGTGTTCTTTATTGTCAAAGTGACATTACCATTTAACCAATTGTTCATCTCCTCATTAAACACAAAGAAAGAGAAATGTAATGAAATGCATTGATTTATTACAACTTACTGGTATGTATTTGACATTGTAACATTCAGAATATAATTACAATGTGTTATTTGTTAAATAAAATACAGTAACCACAGCAATAACAAAACAACCAGATGCAAAGGTAATGCCAGGGGGGTATACTACGAAGCAGGATTTTCGCTTAGCCGGCTAAATTCAGGGAAACTCCGGCTTTCCGGTCCTACGAAGCTGGTTCTCTTTTTAGCAGGCTAGATCTCCATGGTAACTTATGCTTAGCGGCTAACCTGGTCGGAACCAGGTTAGGTTGCAGGCTAAGAGCTCAACTCAGTGAAAGCACTGCCTGCTGACCAATCAGAGCTCAGTGTGCGGAGGTTAAAGCGATCAAGTCATATTACAGGAGAAAGGAAATACAGAAAAGCTGCCGTTGCAGGAAAGACGGCCGGCAAAAATCAGCGACTGTGTGAAGTCCAAGGGCCCCGGAAGCGGGGGGGCCAGGGGGCCATTGGCCCCCCCACTTTACGGCCCTGCCCCACATTTTCGCAGCAGCGGATGTCGCGGAACCCTGTACACATCCCGTTTCAATAATTCCCCTCTACTCTAAAGTCGCATCTAAAAAGAACGCCATCTGATCTAGCTGTGTATATTTTGTTATTGTTGATTGTTATATTCAATCTCATTAGCTACAGGCATTTTTGAAGCTTGTAAAGGGAAGAACACAGCTCGCCTCTCACTCGCCACTCTGCTCTTCTACAGCGCCGCTTCCCCTCCCTCCGCTGACATTATGAATGTAAGGCATAGTAATCATAGATAACACCGCAGGGTCCGTTACAGTTTGTTTTCATCTGATTTCAAATAAACAAAGTATTGGCTTTCAGAATATTAAACTTGTTTCGGCAAATTCAGATGATAAATACAGCTTTGAAGCTTTTAACGGCATAATTACAAGCGGAGAACGGAGTAATTTGACGTCACAGCAAGCATAACAACAGCCGGTGTTTCTCCTGAAAGTTTTCCCCGGGAAACAAACGCAAAAATACACAAACACACACACGTGGTATACACGCACACACTCGCGAGCTTCCCCCAGACCAGTAATCCAAACGAAAATATCTTCCCTCCGTACTACTTTGATCATTTGCTCCGCTAATAATCAATCAGATCGATCCAGAGAAGAGGAAACTTTAAGACCTTTTTCTCAAAATGATGACTCGGTGACAGTCATTATATAATGTGACATATTTTGCTTAATATAGTACAAAAACAATCCTGATATCATTAGAAAGCTAGGAATCTCCTCTTTCCAACAGTGTATACAACTCAAAATGTGTCTTCGGATCAATGCGACTGATTTCGATGGAGCAGGTCACTTTGCATTAGGTAAAATACAGCAGGCAGACATAACAGGAAGAATATGTACATTTTAATCCAATCAAATAGGACATTGTCACACCATTCAAATATATCCATGTACATTACAACCAATAACAAAGCTTAGATGTGTTTATTTGTTACGTTGTTTACGTTATGTGTCACGTTGTTCAGTGTGTGTCAGCCGTTAACCTAGATAGATAAACTTGCAAACATGTCAGAAGAACCGGCGCATAAGAAAACAAAATACAGTCAAACTAAGCTGAAATTCAACAACTTGAATGTCACATCCCTGACATCCACAACTCCGGAGCCTGGTCCTTCAACCATAGAACCAGCGCAGCCAGATGAACCCCAGCAGCAGCTCTGCGGCCGCAGAGGCTGTCAAAACCGCCGCCGCCGGCATCGTTGAACCGAAACAGGCTGGTACCGACTGCATGGAGGTTTGTTGTCGGGACATTGTGACGGGCCAATAAAAGCTTATTTGGGCAAAGAGAAAGGTACTTCAATGCAGAATGGTACAAAAACAGAGAGTGGTTAATTATTTGCAAAACCACTAAACGAGCCTTCTGTGAAATATGCAGATGTGCTGCTGTCAAACGGCTTGTAACTTTCTCCAAATGTGGAGATGACAGCTTTGTAAATACCGAGTTAATAACTGGAACTTTTCACAGAGCTTACTTCAGTCAAACACCAGTCAACATTCAGCTTGTCAAACAAGAGCGTATAGCAGGAAAAAAGAAGAGATGGAATGAGCAACTGCGCTGTCATATGTGGGCTGGTCTGTATAGTTTAATGTACAGGAAAGGAGTGAGCAGAGGGTTGAGTTGTCCATTCTTGTTCTGTTTTCTCTGACTATCTTCCTCCTGAAGACCCTCTCAGACTTTCATTTGCTCGCGCTACTAAAGAGACACGTTACCATGGATACCAAACAATGGTGTAGCTGTATTGAAGTCCGAGTGGAAACAGTAACATTTGGTGCGTTATGTTAGAATGAAACAAATCAGATTTAGTCAGAAATCGGGAGAAATGCGGGATAAATATGACCCCGGGAGGAAAACGGGAGTCTCCCGCGAAAATCGTGAGGGTTGGCAAGTAGGCTATGTCACATACACTCGCACTTTTTTCCCCCCCCCACTTCTGAAATGAATCCGGCGCCGCTGGTGTGAACGTGAACATGAATAGAATATCACCTCCATCTTCAGAGCAATCTGACTATTATAACATTAGCGTTAAGAAAGCTTACTTAAATATCTGCCACAACATAAGTAACCGGATCAGAGTAACATTAAGTACAGTCCGCGGCATATCACTTCATAATGTATAATATATTTTCTTATCTGAGTCAGCTTAGCCGTATCTGGCAGTGCAACACTCACAGTGTCACAGACTGTATGCAGAAGTATTATTTTAAGCAACACATTAACTTGACGAAACACTCGAGACAAATGTAATGAAAGTCAGATGGTGTCTTAGACGGGGCAGTGATATCAAACCTGTTAACGCATTCAAACACTTGTTCTTTTACCAGCTGTATTCACCTTGCAGGTACAGCTCTGTGGCTTTGATCCTGGATCAAGTGTTTAAGTCATGGATGTTTAAAGTTTAACTTCTTCATATGTCTTATTATAGTTGACTTTTCATTCAGGAATTATGACGCTGCGCTGTCAGTGCGCTTCTCCATGTCTGTGATTGGTCGAATGCTCCAGATACCACCCCTTTCATGTGAACGCGCACCTAACTAGATAGGACACGGCTGGCTTGAGCGATCCACTTGATAATCAGCGTCGTAGTACAATTTAGCGAGAGCGCGTATGTTTTGGATTAGGCCAACCGGCTAACTCAAACATATCCTGGTTAGGTTGAGCCAGCTTCGTAGTACAGGCCCCAGGTAATGTTGATTGTGTACTTTAAGGGCCAGTGTGAAATATATATGCAAAAAATAGAAAATAATAATATGAGCACTTAAGGAGTGAGTCCTCTTCTAACGTCAGCCACCGGCTGAATTCCATTTCTTCTAAAGTATGGTGTTATGGTCTTAACGACGAGGCAAAGGTCCTCGACAGGCCCATGTCGTAAACACTATCATGATGTTGTTTGGAGCCAGAGAACTGACTGTAAACAGAGCTGCAATCTGTTTACTGTTCCCAGAACTTGTGTTTATGGGACTGCATGCTGGTATGAGTGATAACATAATCGTTCTAACAGATAAAGGCAGCCTAATTGTCAGAGCAATTATGAACATGGACCTTTCTGGATGTATGAGGAGAGAAGGCTCTTAAAGTGTCTGACAGAGAAAGTCTCATGGGGGAACATTTGATGTCAGGAACGCAGATTATTTATTTCACATGCATTCCATACTAAACTGTCATGCTATATTTCAATAAAACAGTTGTTTTGTCACACTGGGATAAATAATCAACAGTTATCCATCATAACACAGAGGCGTTTTATCGTAAGAAAAGGCTACCCTTGCTTCTTACATGTTATTGAAGGGTCATGAAGCAAACCATCCATCCATCTTCTTCCGCTTATCCGTGGTCGGGTCGCGGGGGTAGCAGTTCCAGCAGAGAGCCCCAAACTTTCTTTTCCCTGGCGACATCAACCAGCTCTGACTGGGGGATCCCAAGGCGCTCCCAGGCCAGCGAAGAGATATAATCCCTCCACCTGGTCCTAGGTCTACCCCTTGGTCTCTTCCCAGCTGGACGTGCCTGGAACACCTCCCTAGGGAGGCGCCCAGGTGGCATCCTAACTAGGTGCCCGAACCACCTCAACTGGCTCCTTTCGACGCGAAGGAGGAGCGGCTCAACTCCGAGTCCCTCCCTGATGACCGAACTTCTCACCTTATCCCTAAGGGAGACACCAGCCACCCTGCGGAGAAAACCCATCTCGGCCGCTTGTATCCGCGATCTCGTTCTTTCGGTCATGACCCATCCTTCATGACCATAGGTGAGGGTAGGAACGAAAATGGCCCGGTAGACAGAGAGCTTTGCCTTCTGGCTCAGCTCCCTTTTCGTCACAACGGTGCGGTAAAGCGACTGCAGTACCGCTCCCGCTGCTCCGATTCTCCGGCCCATCTCACGCTCCATTGTTCCCTCACTCGAGAACAAGACCCCGAGATACTTGAACTCCTTCACTTGGGGTAAGGACTCATTCCCTACTTGAAGTGGACAGTCCATCGGTTTCCTGCTGAGAACCATGGCCTCAGATTTGGAGGTGCTGATCCTCATCCCAGCCGCTTCACACTCGGTTGCGAACCGATCCAGTGAGTGCTGAAGGTCGCAGACCGATGAAGCCATTAGAACCACATCATCTGCAAAAAGCAGTGGTGCAATCCTTAGTCCACCAAACTGCAGACCCCCTCCCCCACGACTACGCCTCAAAATCCTAACCATGAATATTACAAACAGGATTGGTGACAAAGCGCAGCCCTGGCGGAGGCCAACCCTCACCGAAAATGGGTCCGACTTACTGCAGAGGACCCGGACACAGCTCTCGCTTTGGGAATACAGAGATTGGATGGCCCTGAGTAAAGACCCCCTCACCCCATACTCCTGCAGCACCTCCCACAGTAACTCCCTGGGAACTCGGTCATACGCCTTCTCCAAGTCTACAAAACACATGTAGACCGGATAAGCGTACTCCCAGGCCCCCTCCAGGATCCTTGCGAGAGTAAAAAGCTGATCCGTCGTTCCACGACCAGGACGGAATCCGCATTGTTCCTCCTCAATCTGAGGTTCGACAATCGGCCTGACCCAAAATGAAATACATTGTTTAAAGTTTAAACAAATAAGAGGCCCAGAAGATTTAAACCTATCCCTTACAAGTTATGTTCATATGCAGTTAACAGTATGAACAATATGCAGTTGAGACTCATGATCACTCACAACATTCAGTTTCAATTCAGGAAGAAGTGTGACATGTAAATGGCTCAATCAAACATATCTATGACATGTTCTACTCCCACAGCAGGGAGAAGAGTAACATATTAAATACAGAGGGAAGCATGCGTTAATGAAAGGAAATCAAATAACTAAACATCCATTGTAAATTATAATATATAAGTAAACATATATTAGTACTGAGGTAGCAGCAAGTGACAACATTAAGTGTGTAAAAAGTGTATATTCCACATGGCAAAGTCTTTTTTTCAACCGTGGTGTTACAATCTGAGTATTGAAATAGCAGCCAAAAAGACATTCTATATTGCACTTAAAGTGGGGTTACACTCTGGTTTACCAAGGGCTGTAACGGTGGTACAGTCTGACTGCTGCAGGGAGAAAGGACACCAGCCTGTTGTTGCTGAAGGAGCAGAGTACCCTCGGGTGGGTGGGACATGATGTCCAGCAGTGAAGACAGATTGGCCATCACTCTCCTGTCCCCCACCACCTCCACAGTGTCAAGCGGGCTCCCCAGAACAGAGCTGGCCTTCACTTTTGACAGCTGGACTAGTTTTGATATTATGAAGGGCCAAGAGTGAGAAAGGAGGCACAGACTGACTATAATATATACTGATGTTCTGGCTGATACAAGAGAGAGACATCTCAAACTCACTGTTGAAAACATACAGTATGTTACTTGATACAGTGTTTGGGAATCACTTCTAAAATATTGAGAGTTGCTAGTTTGCTTACGAATTACCGACTAAGTGTTTCTTTTAACTTCCTGCAGCATAGAGAGAACACCCAGTTTTTCTTTGAAGGACTTTCAGAATGTCTTGCCTTATTTATTATCAGTTAACAAGTCCTCAACTGATTACAAGGGTGATTCATTCAGTCATTCATCTTCCACTATTTAGCAACTAATCATTGCTTAATGTACTATGTGTATATTTGACCACTAATCTCCATTTCCAGCATTAACAGGGAATCCTCTTCTGTGGATCTGTTTCCTGCTCCTCTCAAGATCACCTGTGTATCCAATAAGCTACGTTAAATTAATGAATTTACAAAGAGTACTGTAAGGCTATAAGGTCTCTATAATGAAGTTGTCATTTGGGATATGTTTTGATTATTTAGCGATCTTCCTCAGTACAAAGACATTTTACTGTTACTTAGTTCTCAGTGACTGCCTTTTTCCAAATGAAACACAGAGAATCACATAGGCATCAACAACATTAATACATTGATTCCATAATCAAAAATGCTTATTACCCATCATTCACTAAACAAAAACAAATGTGGAAAGGGTTTTACTGGTAACAATAATATCCTTAAAATATAGATGTATTATTTTGAGAAATTAATGAATGGATTAGAAAAGGAGCCTAACAATATAAAAAGGCACTATCGTTTCCATGCAGTATACTTGAAAGAGCCTCCTACGTGAGGACCATAGCTGTCAAATTTCAGAGTGGGTGGAAAAAACAGCAGCAGTCTTTGCTGCGGACCCATTGTTCATCAGTCCCTCTGCTGCACAGAGCCTTTTGCTATTTCACTTCCTAATGGAATTCCACTGCCATTTGAGGCCCAATGTACCATGGATGATCCAGTGCCTACTGGAGCCACACTGAATTGTCATTATTCCTCTCTTTTGAGGCGTGTTGCCTTTACAGTCCAACTACTAACTGGAGTTCCACTTTTGCTTGGATTACCATTGATTTTACTCTACACTAAAAGGCTGCTGAGATATTGCTGGAGTTTTATCACCAATGTAGGTTGAGCTCACCCTGCTACGGTTCCATAACTCTATTGGACATTTTGACATATTTCTGACATTAAAAATGCTTTCATGGGTGTATAGCAGGACAAATTGAGGGTCCTACTATTCAGCTTCGTCAGAGCAGACATGTCGATATATAATATCAGAAAAAGCCCAGGTCTGATTTATTATGATGTCATATTTTGCATTGTGGGTCACTGCAAGGGCCTAATGAGACACTTGTGGTACTCGGCCATCATCTGCTGTTCTTGCTTTGACAGGGCAAATGTCCATCATATTGTATTAGTTTGTTAAGATTTGCAATAAAGAAATAATCAGAAACGAAGGATATTTGAGTTAACGGAACCCTTAAATCAAGTTTCTCACACATGATTTAAACATTAATAAACCTTAAACACTAATATCTCCATTAAAAGCCATCTACTATATCAAAACAAAACCTAAATATGTATATTGGTCTGTATATAATATCACTGTCGAACCAGGATTAACAACTATTTAGCAACTAATCATTGTCTGTAATGTACTATGTGTATATTTTATCACTAATCTCCATTTCCAGCATTAACATTATCTTCTGTGGATCTGTTTCCTGCTTCTCTCAAGATCACCTGTGTATACAAAAAAATCCAATAATCTACGTTAAATTAATTAATTTACAAAGAGTACTGTAAAGGCTAAGGTCTCTATAATTAAGTTGTCATTTGGGATATGTTTTGATTATTTAGCGATAGTTTGAACCTTGGTGGTATACCAATGAGAAATCACTATAACCACTCAAACAGTAACAGTTATTATCCACATGGTGTCAAATACATAATTTTCATTTAATATTTACACTTAAACTGAAAATAAAACATTTACACATTTTAGTTAGATGTATCCTAGAAAGTAAGGTTTTATTATTTTTAACTAAACACATATTACCTCATGTTATCCAAATTCATGCTTAAGGCGAGACACCCCAGGTGAATAGGGTAATTTTTTTAACTTAAAGATATCAGCTAGAAATGTCTCCAGTTAATTACTTACAATAAGGCAATTGTTCTTTGTACTACAAGTTTTCTGAAATAGCATGTTTGAATATGCAAATGACCATTATCACATTAAATATGCGCATATTTTAACACATTTCAGGAACTGAAATCTGAACTTTGGATAAAGCCAGGTTCAAAATTCTTGTTTCATTTTGTAGTCATATTAGTATCTAAGGCTTTTACAGAAGGTATATATATTTTGGATATCTCTTTTTATCACTCCATAAATCAGAAAATACTGTCAACAGCCCTAACATATCAATTTTCGCCATGTTTTTAGGTATACAATGTTGTATAATTCAGGCTATGAATGATATATGAACAAACCCTTCTGTAAAAGCCTTCATAATATTGATAGGAATATAACTGGAAGGTTTGGTGTATATAAGTGCTACTAAAGTGGACATTTCGAACTCAGGGTAGGAGAAAAAACTCATTTTGAGAAAACAACCTTTAAAGACTGCAGTGAGGCGCTAGCTAAACCCTCCTGTTCTTTGGATGATAGCTTGCGCATTGACGCACTCCGTGAAGGTATTTCATGTTCGGGGTCATTTGTTTTTTGTTTAACCTTGCTTCGTGCAAGTGACAATTGTTGTCGTCTTCTCTGTGAACGTTTTTTTTGCCGTTCTTTTGCCATTTTGAAATTTAAATTTCTAGCGGAAAGCTAACCAGGAAGTGTTTTAGCACACCACGTTACGCATCTGAACGAATCACGTTGTCAAAAATGTACACCAGCCAATGAGATTTCGTTTCTTGGTTTAAGACCCCTTTGTACTTTCACGATTGATTGCTGATACAAAGGAAATTACCATATTTGGATCCGATGATATTGTGCAGGCGAGACGGAGCTTTCCAACGATGGTCCAATCCCAAATCACCCCCTCGACCCTACCCCTCCGTGACGGAGTGAACTCCGTCTGTAGCCACACTCGCAGCTGAATGAAGTTCCCTCCATTAAGGGTTAAGGGTATAAATCATAGAGGTATAAATCATAGAGGTATAAATACAGCGGCAAGCTTTGGGACAAACTCCCCTCTCTCCGGCAGAAACAGGAAATGCCGTAACTGTAGCAACTGTTTCAAATCAGCATCTCTTTGACAAAAAAATGTAAATTAATAACTCAAATAAAATTCCAAACATCTTTAATTGTGTTACTTTATTGTAAAATTATTTTAGTTTTAAACCTGATGTTTATAAGCTTCTTAGTTATTGCAACAATCTGTAAATACACAACTTTAAAATAAAATGCACACATTTACCTTTTTCTAGACTAAACACAGGTACGATCCTAAGTTAAAACATATGAGGCTATCATGAGGTTGTTAAAGGAAGGCTCCAGTCATTAGATAGTTAATCAAAACTTCAGTATTTAGTGAAACATGTTTAAACCATACCCTGAAGAAATCAGCGATATTCCCCGGTAAATAATGATTTTATAGCTCTTTTTTTATCAAAACCTGTATATTCCGTCAGGCAGCTGCCATTTTGGCCATTTTCAGTAGTCACATGATCCGAAAAACTAGGTCGTGACGTCATCTATGCGTTCACTTTGTAAACACACGACGAAAACATGGCGGAGTATTTGAGTTCGGACTCGTCAGCCGAGGAAGAAGTTTAGAAAAATAAAGTCCAGGCAGACTTACTTTAAATTATCACTATAGGTATTCATTCCATCCAAATACAACTGTAAAAAAAATAAAAAACATACTCTGTTATCCTCTTAGGCCCCACGGACCCGGTTCCGGGGCCGAAATCACGTCATTTGCAGGAAACAACGTCTAAGGAACCTTAATATTTAATAAACTATGAATATTTTATATCCATATAACGGGGAAAAAAACTAATTTAACTGATCTTTTTCATTTTTTTCTTAAAAAAAACAAACACACAATGCTAACAGTGAGCCTCTGAATTAGCCCCGAGCGAAAAATGCTAACCTATTACTGCACCGAAAATCACTCCTAGCTCCCTTATTACTTATCCTAGCTGCACATCCAACACATCATTTATGATCGTAAAGACACAGAATCTAACGGTGCTCACCTCAACACTGAAAGATACAAACTCGTGACGTTATCAACAAAAACGTACATCAAAACAAGTGGCGCTAGGTACTAACATGCGCTAGGCTAACATGGCTTACCTTGGTCTTTGTCTGGTCTAAACTCGTCTTCAATGGCATTACAACAATAAAAACGATGATGTAGTTAATCCATAGGTTAATATCCAATGTGACTGTGTCCCCTTTGAAATGTTCTGATAATCTATAAGCAATAAAACTGCAATTCCGTTATCTGCTGTTATTTTCAAAAGCTTTTTTAGTCTGATGCTTCGATTGAATTTTAAACAGACCGTTCAACAAAAGGATACCCAAAATCTAAATATTGGATTGTTCTTTCTTAGTAAGATCCCATTTTCATTACAATGGTGGTCTTACCTTGACTTGAAGATGAAGTCCATGCTATCCTTCTGGAAAACAATCTCCATTACTTTTTTGTAAAAGTCCTCCTTATCTTCCTGTAGTTTCAACAGTCTAGTTTGTTGTTCGCGTCTACCGGGGCCCTTTCTCATTTCTCTAACTCCCCTCCTCGACTCCTATCCTCGACTCCTATCCTCGAGACTTAGTCCCGCCCACAGGAGATGCGAACGGAGGAGCCGTGGAGGACCGTGGAGGACCCATCAGTGTATCCTCGGTTATAGCTCCTCCAGAGAGCCTCCTCGACGCTCGATCCTCGGTCCTCAAAGTGCATTGAGAGAAATGAGATGTCCTTCAACATGGCGCGCTAAAATTCATTTCCGGGTCACTACCGGAGGACCGAGGAGTCGAGGAGTCGAGGAGGGGGATTTGATGAAATGAGAAAGGGCCCGGGTCTACCGTCTCTGCATAGAATAACAGTAGCAACAGGAACCTGTGGGCTCACGTGCGCCCCCTTCAATGCGGCAGAGGTTATGGCTGCCTCCCCTGGTTCTTTTTTCATTGCCGTTGTATGATGAGACCAGCGGGCCTAAATATCATATATACGTGAAATAAGTTATTTAGAGACTATGGATGGCGAGGATACATGTAATAAAGGGATCTACAAACATTACATTGGTGACATACAGTGAGATGGTGCAGGCATGCGCTTAGGGCCCGCTTTCCAGCTAGTTTCTGTGGGGTGACGCATTCTGAGGTGAGGCAGAGCTCATCTGTGCCTCACCTCACCACACAGTAACTGGCTTGAGCGCGCTCACAAAATAAGTGCCCGTGCTACATTAGTGCCCGCGCTCCAGCCAGTTACTGTGGGCTTACGTGAGGCAGAGCTCGTCCCTGCCTCACTTCTCATCGCTACCCGTAGTTGTAGCGGAGCTCGGCCAATTTGCTGATTTTGACTATAAAAAACGATTGGAATCATACATAAATCACATTTACAACACAGATCAGTGGAGACATTTTATTATTATTACTATTAATGTTTTTCTTTAGTTGTTTTTCCGTTACATTGGAGTATGACAGGGGAGGCTCTGCCTCCCCTGCCTCCCCTGACTGCACGTCGCTGCCATTAAGTAATGGTTGATTAATAAATCCCATTTTATGTTTCATCATACTCTCAGAGTAGTCGTCCGGAAACTTGAAATGTTCGCCTGTGGATCTTTCGGTTCAGGCCGAGCACATTTCGCTAGCCACTGCCTCCGAACGTACTTCCTACGCTTACCCGTTGGCAATAGATGGAACCGAGCATTCCGTGGATTGTTCCTATCCGAATTGTGGCAATGTTTCGCGATACAATGAGGCATATTTCAATAGAATTGTGAGAGTAACTAGAGTAAACAACATGAACAAAGCACATACGTCCATATGTCCTTGACACCAAACGCATAGTTCACGTCACTTCCGGTAAAATAAGTCATGTGACTCGTCAAAATGGCGCCGCCCACAGGGTTGATGTTATTTTGGTAATTAATCAGCTTAAAATCACTGATAACGTCATCGGATTAAAAAAAAAAAAGAAAAGACTGGCAGAGACTGGTCTGTTTTATCGGATGATAATTATTTAAAAATGCGTGTCATGAGGATTGCCTCCCTTTAACATCGCAGTTTATCAGTGGATGTTTGCTGGAACTACTTGTAAACAGCGTGTTTCCTGACGGACACACACAGCGTTGACTCCGGTCAGGTAGAGACTGGGGTTGCGTTCCGATAATCCAAAAATCAGCTCCTAAATTCTAACCCTATCTCCTATTCCTTGACCTCTGAGTGAAACGTCACGGGGTTAAGGGATAGTGGATAGGAGAATTCAAAAGGACTTAGGAGAAGAGACTGCGGTACTTTAGAGAATCCGAATGCACTTTCACTATCCGACGTGTTTATGATGCGCCAGCGGACGTCATGAATGTGCGTCTGCGGCTGTGGGGGAACTATGGAAACTACAGTTTTATATACAGCGGACTACAACATGGATGTTTAATAAGAACGAGACTAGAGACTCTGCACCGTGCTCTAATGCTGTTGCTTTATGCTTTATGAACGGGGACAACAGAGAAACATAACCCAAAGTTGGAATTGAAATAAAAAAGGAAAGTGAAACTTATGCTCGTCACCCTCTCCCTCCGGTCCACATTAATACAAATGATCCCAATACGTATGATTGTATGGAAATATCTTAAAATCAATACAAATGTATTTATTATAAACGTTAGTCCTTACCATCTATCACTGTGTATATCACCATTCAAACATCTTTTAAAAGTTGAACAAAACCCACACAGCTCAGTAAAGATCGTGAGATGTTGACTTTCTAATCCGGGGTTGCGTTCCAATAGTCCATTTAGCTTAGGAACCTTCCTAACCAAGTGAAATGACCCGGAAGTCCCTCAGTGGCAGCCATGATAAGTGCCGTTCCAATTCTCCAAATGAAGGAAAGGAGGTTTCAAACTTCCTTTATAACCTCCTTTAGCTTAGGAACCACTGGACCTCCCTAACCGAAAGGAGAGGAGAAAATGCTGCCCCACAATGCATTGCAACCGCAGCATTTGCCGTCACTCAACAGTTGGCCGTTCACGGAAACAACCGATTATGACCGAGAAATGATATCATGAAAGTTACGGTGCTTATTAAGCATTTTAAAACGTATGTGGTAAGTTGCCAAAGTCCTTTTTTCTGAACGTTCATCAGTATTATAATCAAAAAGAGAAATATGAACGTTAGTTTTTACTGAAATGATCAAATAAAGTCAACATTTCACAGTCTTTACTGAGCTGTGTGGGGTTTGTTCAACTTTTAAAAGATGTTTGAATGGTGATATACACAGTGTTAGATGTTAAGGACTAACGTTTATAATAAATACATTTGTATTGATTTTAAGATATTTTCATAGTTCATACAATCATACATATTGGGATCATTTGTATTAATGTGGGAGAGGGTGATAAGCATAAGTTTCACTTTCCTTTTTTATTTGGGTTAGGGTTAGGGTTAGACCAAATGGCCAAACGGCGGTACTACACTTCTGTTTGGTTGCCAGGCCAGGAAACACTTTTTCCCATTGACTTACCCAATGTAAGTCAAGAGTGGAAAGAAAGAAAGAGTGGTCTGTAAATCGTTGGATAATTTTTTTGAAACTAAATAAACTACCCAGTATGAACACTTGTATAGCCCTTATTAAAAACATTCGTTCCTCAAGTTGTAAAAATGTGCTAATAACGTTATTCTGAGAGTTATTTCCCTCTGCATTATGAACGCGCATCTAACCCACGGGACCGCGCCGCCCTGCACGTTCAAGTTACGTGTTCAGCACTACATGGGTTTATCTTTACCCATGGATGCACAATAAGAACGGACCCATATCGCCTTACTGCCATCCCACGGAGCTGTAATAATGGATATATTGCACATGTTTGCTGTAATTCATCATTTGTAAAATATTATACTACATGGGCTGTATGATTAAATCTTGTACCGTAAATGTTGTATTAAATAAAGTTAATATTACCGACGTAGATTAACGTCCCTGTAGCTTCTTATTCCACTAAGAAGCTTATTGCACTGTATATATACATAGGCATGGGCGTCGCAGCCATTATATGAGGGTGGGACAAGTCCCCCCCACCTTTAAAATGATTAGTTTAGACCCCCCCCCATGTGGAAAGTCCGTGCATCGGTCTATCCACTCGCCGCCCTTTGTAGAGCGCTGTGTCGGTGCTTCATTATCAAATCCATTCCACTTGCTTATTGAGAGAATGCCCAAATCAATGAAACTCCGTCCCATGTTTTCCCTGCTACTTTGTACCAAGGCAGATTCTCAGAGCCATACACATGCTGCGTTCTGTGCGTAGCTGTGTCTTTAGTTGTAAGCCCGGTGGCGATCTGTTCCTCTGTCTTATCATACAATAAAGCCATCGAAAAGAATAGGATACAGCATTAAGTTATTATGGGTCTTTGTGTGTCATAGCTCGGCTGTGTGTGTGGCACGAGGAGCGCATTTTGTGTGAGTGAGCGAGAGAGAGAGAGAGTGAACGAGAGACTTTAGTCTAAGACTCTAAGTTATCTCATGTAAACAAGTATTTCCAAGGCACATCTTTTATATGATCATTATACAAAATAAGAGAATAAAAGGTATGAAATAATTCCAGCTCAGACGACAGTAAAACTAAAATACAGTTTAAAAGGGGAGTGATTTGTAAAATATGCATTCAAAAAAAGTAAGTCTGTCTTAAACAGTTCTGTTTCATATGGGTGTTGAGAGATGTATCCATAGATCTAGTCCCTAACTTTGCTCTCAAAGTGCACCAGATTGATGCTTTTAACTTCAACATTTAAAAAAATATTACATTACATTACATGTTACTTGTTAGACGCTTTTATCCAAAGCGACTAACATACTCAATACTGTGGACAATCCCCACAGGAGCAATTTGGGGGGACACAACGACACGCTGACTGCAGTGAGGTTTGAACCTGTGCCCCCCTGACCCAAAAAAAAACAACGCACTGCACCACACGCCTCCCTCCACCACCTGCCCACACCCCGCGTCAAATTGTCCCACCCACATTGAGGATGCTTCCTACGCCCATGTACATATGTATATATGTACATATGTATATATATACATATACATATATATATATATATATATATATAGGCCTATATATACAGTGCAATAATTATTTCATGCTAAATTAAACTCTGTTGCTTGGATATCACTAGATCCTGTTACAGCGTAATATAAAAGTACATAACGATTGATGTGCAAATTAGCATAATTACTAGCTAGCAGCTAGCTGCTAACTGCTGCCTCGTTAATATCAAATCCATCATAATAACAATCGAGTACCATGCTGTCATGAACGTGAGGTGCTGTTACGTGTACGCAAATTGACGTGCTTGATGTGAACGAGCATTTTGGGGGGCATGGTTAAAGTTGCGCATGCGCTATGTGCGCACATTTGGGTACTTCTCAGGCATGCCGGGTAATCTGTGACGTTTCGCTCTCTCAAAAGCAAAAGTTGGGGCCATTTTATCATGTGCCAATGAGCAACTTTCATAGGAATGAATGAGGCCCCGCCTCCCACGCTGTATCCAGTTCTTATTATACATCCATGCTCCACACCGCTCCACACTCGTTGGTTTGGAACAGCACTTAATATGGCGGACCCTCCGCGCAAACGGAGGGGTAGGGTGTAGCGGGCGGTTTGGGAATGGGCCACGGACAGTGGCATAACAATGGACTCTAGTGAACACTATTACGGGCACTAGCATGCACAAAAGCACACACACACACACACACACACACACACACACACACTACAAATATGTAAAATATTATTTTACCAACAATGTGGAATGTATTGGCTACATATTACACAGATTATGCACAGTTGCAGCAGCTATAACCATAAAATAATAATTAAAATACCACAAACATGATATTGATACATATACAGATTATGCACATGATATGGAGAGAACAAATTCCGAGATACGTTTTTGCGCCATGTCAGTTACTTGTGTTGTTGTGCGTCACGTTAAAAATAGCCGACTGAGGGTTAGGGTTATACTGTTCCTAACAAAAAACGTTTTTTTCCACATCTTTTTTATTTTTCTTCCCTGAAGCAAAATAAGTTATCATATAGTTTTAAATGATCATTTGAATAATAATGTATCATATAAAATATAATCTCAGGCACAATGAAATGAAATAAATATATAAAAATAAAATAAATGTGCAGACAGGGGAGCTCTGCTCCGCCTGCCGCTAGGGAGTGCTGCAGCGCCCTCACCCCCCCCCCCCCTTCCCGCGCCCCTGCCGGTCTCAACGCAGTGTGTGTCCCTCAGGAAACACGCTGTTAACAAGTAGTTCCAGCAAACATCCACTGATAAATTGCGATGTTAACAACCTCATGATAATCTCATATGTTTTTAATTTAGGATCGTACCTGTGTTTAATCTAGAAAAAGGTAAATGTGTGCATTTTATGATAAAGTTGTGTATATTTACAGATTGTTGTAAAAACTAAGAAGCTTATACAAATCAGGTTTAAAACTAAAAGAGCTTTACAGAAGAAGTAACACAATTAAAGATTTTTGGAGTTTTAATTTAGTTATGAATTTTTATTTTTTGTCTAAGAGATGCTGATTTGAAACCGTTGTTACACATGGCATTTCCTGTTTCTGCCGGAGAGAGGGGAGTTTGTCCCAAAGCTTGCTGCTGTATTTACTCCCTCCATCTGACAAGAGGGAGCCTCGTTGAGCTGCGAGTGTCACTCCACAGAGTTCACTCCGTCACGGAGGGGTAATGTGTATGACTTGGGCCCTGTCTCAGGTCGACTATTTTCATTTCCTCGCTCCTCGGTCTCACCGGAAGTTGATTTGTCTGCACCATCTTGAGTACCGTCCCGTGGCTCTTATTTCTGCCGGAGGACCGAGGACCGAGGAGCGAGGAGCGATAATGGAGGAGCGATAACCGAGGAACCACCAGACCATCCTCCGATGAAATCCTCAGACACTCGCCCCGCCCCCTTACTGTGTATCGCTCACTGATTGGACGATGCAGCGCATGCACTGATCTGATGCTTCTTGACATGAGAGCCGTTTCCCAGCGGAGTGAAGAAAATACATGAACCTCACGGGAGTCACTCCTCAGTTTATACTGTGTTTTGTTTCAATTCATGTATCATTTATTTACAAATATGTGATATATCTGAACAACAAAGTGGTGAAAAATCATTTTATTCATTTGTTGGAAACAATTTCATGATCGCTTTTTTCGTTTTACATTTTCATTTATTGTCATTTCCATTCAGTCAGTCATTAAGTGCTATTAAAATGTTAATGTGCTACATATCCACACAAACACACAAAGTGTGCAATCCAATGAATGTTAATCTAACTGGGTTTTGATAGATAACATATCTCTTTTTCTTCTCTCAATTATTTTTATTTCTATTGTGCACTCTAATCAATATTAATCAAACTATTGTTCGTTTATACATTTTAAGAATGGCGTTTATCTTTTTTGAGAATGAGTTCTTATTTTATTTTATTTATTTGGGTCTGCAACAGATGATACACATGTTTGTGTCAGTAAATGTGTACAAACAGAGGCGGGGGTGTGTGTGGAAATAACGGGGACAGAGCTGCTGTCAGACGATCAGCTGTGCAGCGTCATCACAAACGGACGTCGCTTCACGTGACGCTCCGGAGGAAAGGACGTCCCATTGCTCTTAAAACTCATTTCCCTGCTTCTCGTGGTTTCCTTGCGTCTCTCCATGCTTCCCTGGTGCGAGGGACTAGTCGCAGGGAAACGACGCAAGTGAGGGAAGCAAGGATTTAATTTAACCGACCTGAGACGGGGCCTTGGTTTGGGATTGGGCCGAACTGTCAGTTGATGTGAAGGAATGATTTGCGGCACTATTGGAAACTGTCGCAAACGTGTGGGAGGCTTTGGGCGCTGTTCGGTACGGAGAGGTAGCCGCCTACACTCACCTGGATATCTACAACTGAGATACAATCCAATATGATGGATTTAAGGACGATAATGCATCTTTTTTGTGATCATCTTGAACGGGTTGCCTTTCGTCTAGAGGACGGTTGTACGACAAGTGTCAGGTCCCTCTGGTGTGCCGAATTGTGACGCGAGGAAGGGCTCGCTTAGCAGCCTAATGGACAGTATCGATGACTTAGCAAACACAAGGACTGATGAATGGCCCTTTATGCAATTTCGACACTTTATTGTCTCCATTCGCCCCGCCTGCTTCTCTATTTGATGACTGGAACTGGATATCACTGTTAAGTGTGTCGTAATATCACCATTACTGAGATACAACAGTATTTACTTCTCTGGACCGAGGAAGTGAAGTTGCGTCAGGTTAGCAGAACGTGATCAAGTTGAGACCGGAAGTGGGTTGACCTTGCCTTCACAATAAATATGCCAAATGTATTTGGTTTGACTTTGATCAACATCGTTTGAGATTGGACAGAGTCTAAACACTTTGACACAACGACAGGCGGCTCTAATAGCAACATATATCAACGATTTATTAATACCGTGGTACACTGCAGATTCGATATCTCCATTCGCTTTATTTTGGAAGTTGCAAACGGAAGTCGGCCTTGCCTTCAAACTATTTGACACTACTAGGAAGTGGGATGTGGCCAGGGTGTATTTATGCTTCTGTTTAAGATATGAAAATCACTCAATTCACGCTGGTTCGGGAGCCCTGTTTCGCAACCGGACACAGCGGGGGGAACGACACTGTTGCTGCCCGTGACTGTTGTCGGTGGTCGAACACGGCAGACACGACCGAAGTTGCTGTGCTGGTTTCGCCTGGACTGGACCATTTCCATGAGGGCTTCTCAAACTCACGCCCTAACAATTTGTGTTCTGGGCTGTATTGTGTGCTTACATAATAACAGCATGTGAATCAATTCAGTCATCTGGTTGATTTTTTTATTTTATTTTTTTCTTAGACAAAGATTGTTTCCCCCCATTTTTTAAATATTTGTTTGCAAATGTCAACAACCCAGCGTCAAATGATGATGGAGTCCTCTCTAGCCCTTGGAAGACTGGAACTGACCCCCAGCTCAGGCGCTGTTGGGGTCAGCCTGACCCCGCGGCTCTCCGCCGGGCACCCCGGGAAAGAGAAGTCCGGTCAACGGTCACCGGGGCCACAAGGCCAGGCTCACCTGAACGGCTGCGTCCCGCTGTCACATCAGGTGGCGGGTCACAAGTATGGAGTGGATACAGTGGGTAAGTAACATGGACAAGACCTTTCCTATGATTAAAGCTTCTGTCATTAAAATAATAGATCAATTTGTTTACACCTGGCTGCCAACTGTTGTGAATTGGATAATATATTGCTTTTAGATTGGGGGGAACATTTAGCCCACAAACAACCCACCAACAGTTTCTTATCTACAACTTTCCTCAGACTGCACCACCCACAGTTTGTTATTGGAAAACCTGTGTGGGAAGATCAGTTAACCTAAACAATGAAAAAGAAGAAATTCACAAAAGGCCTAACTCTACTAATTCTATAGCCTACAATTGCTGTCAGCAAGAGTGAATTAGGAGATGTCATTTAAGGGAGCAGCATGCAAATTGTAATCAGAATCAGGTTTATCGCCAAGTGGTTTTACACTTACAAGGAATTTGCTTTTGGTGTACAGTGGTGCATACATAAACACAATGTGAGGAATTCAGTTGTAAAACAGGAACAAATATAAAAATGATGCAAGGCTACATCAAAGGGCTCAGGTTAAACGGGTACAATTCAGCCACAGTACATCAGATGTAATTCATTTCCACAGGTGAACTTCAACAAGGCTGGGACACTGACAATGACTCGTTAATTCCCCCCAATACAAATATTGGAAGAAAAAAAACGTAAGCCATTTATAATACAAATACATGTTTAAAATAAATATAAATACACCAAATATACAAACAATAAAGTACAACAATAAATATGCAGAATATACATGGGAAGTGCGAGGTTCACAGTATTTGGTGTCACATGATATGCGTTAATGTTACATATAGTATCTATCGGGGGGAATGAACGAGTCATTGTCAGTGTCCCAGCCTTGTTGACGTTCACCTGTGGAAATGAATACATTATCTTTCTCACTACTCATCTACCCCAGCTACATCTTAACTTGTAAAGCTCTGCACTAAATATGATCAAACAGAGATACTTTGTGCCTTTGTAGTCACCTTTACTGTCTCACACTCCTATAGGCTACGCAGGACATCTGACACTATTAAAGGAGCCATTATGTGTTATCAGGCGAGGTGCAGAGCTGCATTGGTTGAGCATGATACTGGAAGTAAAAGTGCCTTTCAGACATGTGAGTCATAGCTGATCAGTCGGTTACCTCCATGAATGGCAACCAAAGACTGTATATATCAACTTCCTGGAACACACATGGTAATGATGTGTGTTAATCGCCCTCAGGAGTGTCCTGTAGCCTGCCGTCAACAGGACCAACCTGTCTGTCCACAAGTTGCTCTGGCTGAATTGTACCCGTTTAACCTGAGCCCTTTGATGTAGCCTTGCATCACAGTTTTCTTTGGAATGACAAACATTTCATTTCCTTTTGGTTCACTGTGTTAAGTTAATGGGCTTTCCAGCGAACCTTTCCTGTTTTGACCTGTATGTTATTAATATGGTGTTTTAACTCCAGTTTCAGTCTAATAATGCTACTAGCAGATCATGATCCATGTTTGTGTAATGTATCTTTGCTCTGGGTTAGTTGGAAATGAGTCGGTGTGAACACAGAGTGGGACAGAACTAGAAGTGTGTAATATTGCATTTATTTATTTCCTAGTTGATTTTCTACTGAAATTAAAAGTGACAGCTAAAGCAGTTTTTGCTGGAATGAAGCAATAAACTGCCATGGAACATGTTTGCACGCAGTAAATGAAATATCAAATGTATAAGCCATCTTAATATGTAATCTGATCAATGCAATCTAAATGTGTGAAATGATGCGTGAGAGTTTTTCTGTAGATTATAGCTGTGTTGATTTCTCCGGAATGTCTCATGTCTCATCTGCACGATCCACACGCAAACAGGAGTAGGGAATGCAGTACATCTGACAGTAATGATCTTATCGGAGTCCCTCCTTGGGCTCGCTAGTGAACAATCATTAACACAGGCCGCATATTATAGCATGTTGAAACTAACAGCCAGGATAGAGTACATTGTTTTGCAGTCTCTGTAACCGATCAAGCAGTGGATCCTGTTCAGCTTGAACTGACTGAGCATCAGCCTGTTTACTCAGGCCTTCAGTTTGTAGGTCTGTGTTTAAATGTGTGTAAGTGATGGGCAGAAAAGTAGAGATTGTCATGGATGGTAGACTGAGGCAGGTTTCATTAGTTCCAATGAAAGCAGGGGCAAGCAGTGTTCAACAAGCTGTATGTAAGGGTTGTGTCAGGAAACGCGCCCTTTTACATGCAAATCTGATGAAGTTTCCATATGGGTGCTGTTGGTGCGTGTGTGTGTGTGTGTGTGTGTGTGTTTAGTTGGATCATAATGTAGTCACAGGATCTGATGCAACACAGAAAGGCAAAGGTGAAAGTCCGGCTGCCGCTGTGTTACTCAGTGTTCACCTGTCAGCTGCTGCATGCTAATTCTTCATGGTGAAGGCGGGGCAGGACTTTTAAACTTTAAATCTCAAAGCTACAAACTACTGATCGTTGCCACTCAGTTCTGTTTTACACTTTAAAATATCTCACAAGAATGGCAAAATAAGGTGAACCAATATGAGTGCTTTCATAATAAGGCTGCTGACATTACAACCGTTATTGTGTTGATCCACCTGGGTGGCCAAGTCACTATAATGCTGCGGGAAGGACATCTTTGTGTGGGTTGAACCTGGAAGTCAGCATCATGCTGGTCATCTCCAAACAAATATCTAATATGATTTTGGATTATTGCAAAAAATGGGCTAACATACGTTTATGAAACTCACACAGTTTGTCCAGAAAGTGAATATTCACAAAGGAAGAGCACTTGTTTTTGAAGCCTAGATGCCTCGATTGCTTGACTGACTATTTCAAAGAAAAACACGAGTCAGTTCTAATGCAGTTTTACTCAGGCCATCTGTTCATTACTGATTACTGCAATTAGTAATTGAATACAACACCTTTTTAAACGTATCCTCATTCTCATATAAGAAACAGTTATATTGCAGTGTTCAAGTCATGGCTGGATCTCATATAATAGCTTGTGGTGTGGCCTGTACAAACACATGAGTTATGTTTACACTTTGGTCTTATTCGCAGTATTCATCTGGACTGTCAGATTCCCTCCTTGCTTAATGTACAGTTAAAACACTACTTCTTTAGTCAGTCATTTGACTCTTTGCAACTATTCTAGAATCTCCGCGCCTTACATCCCTATATTAGAGCTATATATACTGTTACTTCATACTGAATGATGTGGAAGTAAGTTGAAGTGTGAATTGCTTTAGTTGTTAGTATGAATTACATTTTGATGTATGGTTTTGAAAGTGTGACTGACCCAAGTCCTTGCTGTTGAAAAGCTGTATCGATGTTGGACTGTTAATCAGGCCTGACCTGGCAGAACACTTGAAGCTTGCTCATCACCCGAGAACTCCTCACAGCTGTAGACCTCAGTGCAATGTGTTGTCTGATAAACCATCATATTCATGTGCCTGTCAGTCAACTGGCTTCCCTGGTTGTGATGAATGAATACAACCCCACCAAATCAGCCAACATGTATTTGCCTGGTAACTCTAAACATGTTTCTCTGCAGCTCTCCTACATGTGATCAGAGGTAGAAAGCCCTTTCTTAATGGAAGCAAGATCATGACACTTCCATCCAAATCAAGCTGCAACCTAGGAGTCTAAAAATGGATTCCTTAAACCCTCATTATTTCTAATGGCCAGCAGGGAGCGACTTCACTTGTAGCTAAAATAGGTTTGATTGTAAAGAAGTGTATGAGAAAAGGACCCTACTACTTGGTAGTTGATTAACTACATGGGTTAACATTGTACAAATCCGTTTATAGTCTCAATTGCTATTTAGAGTCTTGACTTCATTATGTGTGTCAGCAGGTAGTGTAAACTAAAGGGTAATGATGGCACGAGAGGTTCTCTTTGAACGCTCATGCATACATGTCATTGGCTTATCTCTTCTAGAGACAAGTCCCTTATGCTGCTCTCTATTTCTTTGAAATGTTCCTCTCAGTTAGACATTTCCTAATAAATACAATCACCCCCATATTGACGGATTCTACTGTTTTGTGTCCATGTTCTCAAACTGTGTCTACATAGTGCTCCCCCTGTCTCTCTTGACTTTAGTGCTGCTGTCCATGTTGTGTTTGATAGATGACAGCAGGTTGTCTGATTCACTGTGTAACATTAACCTCACCCACAGTGGGAACCCAGTGAACTGTTAATGTTTACTCGTGACAACCACTTCTGTTCTGAATAAAGTGCTGACCACATTACCAATGTGTACACATGTACCAATGATACAGTCTGCTGAACGGGGGCTGAGAACGGATGACTAACTCCTCATTTCATTAACTGTTACTTATTATTTGACCGTTGAAGCACTGTACTTTAAGTTGATCAACTTTGTTTTAATGATCAGTGGCGTCTTTGTATTTGTTGCAGGGATCTTGCAGCACCCAGATGGGACGGTCCTGAAGCAGCTCCAGCCCCCACCCAGAGGGCCCAGAGAGATGCAGTTTTACAGCATGGTAACACTGATGCGTTCAATACTACTCTCACACAGTCACATGCAAAACAATATCATCACCTGCAAAATATACTTAAGGCTCACATGTAGCTTCATTATTTCTTTAGAGCATGAGCTGTCATCGTATTGGAAAGAACGGGTGAAAATCAATGTAGTGTGCAAAATGTATTGATTTTGAACCATCCAATGTTAAAGGTGTGTTTGATGACTAAGCAGTTCCGAACAGGTTGATACTGCAATGTATTGTTCATCATCACTTTTTGTATTGCGTAATATCCTTCTTTGACATTGTTACCCCACTTCTCTAAAGAGCCGTCATGAAATATTTTTTAAATTATTATTTTATATAGACAATATTATTTTGCAAAACACGCATTAAGCACAAAGACCAGATGCACCATGATTAATGTTTAAAGCGAAATGCTCATTTACAACATGCATGTAAATAGATCCATAAAACTACATGCACAAACACCAAAAGGAAATACACAAAAAACAGGCGTCTGTAGGTGGCTACATGTTTGTTAGATCTCTTTCAGCTTTAATTGAATATTTATTCAAATCAAATTGTTTTGTATTTTCAATTCAATTTGTAGGAAGAGCTTTCAGCCTTTACATACAGCTGCAATACAGTTTGAATGATAGCCACTTAAATACATGTTTAACATCACTTTCCATACACAGTGGCTGCTGGAGAATTGTACGGTCTTAATTAGGGATCGACCGATATGGCTTTTTCAAGGCCGATACCGTAGGGTTGCCAACTTTGGGTTCCTGGCTGGAGTGAGATTTTGATGTCATGGGTTTAATTACACTTATGCACACTAAATGACTGCTATCGTGTCAGCAGCGGGACCTTAGCATATATATAGGATATATATACAAATACACAATTCCACTGTTTTATTGTGTGCCTGTCGCGATAAGCAATTCATTGACTTATCGTACGATAAATAGAAATGAACTCGATACATTTCCATTTACATGAGGATGTGACTAGCAGTTTGAAAGGATGTACTTGAATTACTATTATCATTATGTCAGTGGTCTAAAATGGTCATACAACGTTGCCGACAATATTATCGTTTATCGCAATAATTTCCGGGAAAATGTATCCAACAAAATTAATTATCGTGAGAGGCCTATACGTGAAACACACACACACAAACAAATCTACAGACTTACTCCAAACTGCCAAATATATTAATTAACACACTCTCACTCTCATATACTCTTTGACTCTATTTTGGTCTAGTAGAACAATAAGCAGCAGACTTTTACTTTTTTATCATTTCTACCGGATCTTAGATCTGCGCATGCGCAATACGGGTCGGCAGTTGCGAGAGAGTATTTTTGTTGGGTAATCTATGGTAGGGATAACCCATACAGTGGTGGGGCTCATGTCAGTATTTGCAATGTAATTGCTCCAGGCTCCACTCGCAGCCCCCCCCCCCCCCCCCCCCCCTCCACACCACCACTCCGCTGCGAGACGCTGCACGCACCCCCAACTCTGACTGACTTCCCGCGTCCCTGTGTAACTGGGAAACTGATAGAATTGGATCATAAGATCGTGGTGTTTTTGCAACTTCAGCATAGGGGATAGGGATGTTTATTGAACTTCGGTTTAACACATGTATGGCTCTGCCGCTCAGCGCTGCTGCTTGCTTCAGTCTGTGTCTGCGTTCTTTCGCACCTGCCTGTAATCTAAGAAGGTCCCGCCTCTCTGGCTCCCGCCCGGAAAATCTTCAGTAATAGCCTATCAGATAGCGCTGTGGGCGGGACATTGCTCGTGTACACAGAGTCGTGACTGCAGCCAGAGAAACGGAGCCAAAGTTTTATCGGCAATTTGATAAAAAAAAGGCAGATACCGATAAACGGTCAAATGCGGAATATCGGCCCCGATAATCGGCCATACCGATTATCGGTCGACCCCTTGTCTTAATGCTCAGTAAAGATATCAGACATTCCATAGCGGACTATGTCATTCTCTGTGACAGGTGTGTGTGCTGCTCAGTATTTGCTTTAGAGCTTAGCATCTCTGTCAGCCTCAGCAACTCTCAAACTAACTGAGTGAGTCATGTTATCACGTCCGCCTTCACCCAACCAGCCCCACTAATCCCAACACACACATCTCAACCCACCCGACTCCCGACTCTAGGTGAAGTAACTATAACAAGACAAGCTGCTGAGAAATGTTCGCAGAATTTTCCCCATTTTCATCTTACAAATTCAGATTGTGCTTCCTGACCAAAGACCCCTCTGTCATTAGTTCAGTGATTCCATGAATTGAAGTGTATCCATGTTTTATGTCTGTCAGAGAAAGGGCACCTTGGACTTCAAATTGGGATATTTTCCAGTATTTTCTTATTTCCCAGATTCCTTTCAGAATATCTGTTAATAGGCTGAACTAACATTGGGTAATCCAAAAAGTAACCAGAGTAAAGCATAATGAAGAGAATGGTTAGTTGCAGCCAGTGTTCCCTTCCCAGACTCTGACCGGGAAAATCTGTTGGAATCTGACATTTATTAATATAGTGTCTAGTTAAAAAGCCTGCTGTATAGATGAGTCAGCATGAGATCCTTTCACTGACGCCACAAGCATGCAACAAGATACCATCACTGTGATTTCTCAACGGCCTGTGAAGTCCTCAGAAGTGTCAGACTTGCTGTCATCTCGTCTCTAGGGTGCCGGCAGAGAGAGGATTCTCTGCAAAAGCAACCCTAATTCAAATATGATCAGCCAGACAGCCCTACATGGTTTGTTTTGTTTGTTTACAAAGGGTTTTTTATTCAGTATATTTTATATTAAAAACAAAATGAAGGCTTCAAACTGGGTTACGGCGTCATTGTGAATAGCCTTCCTATCAATTGTTTCTCAATTCAATTATACATAGATAATATTCGACCAGAATGTCTCCCCCAATGTCCAGGACTTTAACATCTTTCCAGACAAACTGACTGGCACCAATCTTTTCAGAACAGAAATGACGGCGACAGATATATAGTTTGCTATCCATCTGTATGTACTGTATAGTATGAAGGTGGTAATGTGTGTGTGTGTGTGTGTGTGTGTCCTAGGTGTATGCAGAGGACTGCTGTGATCCATGCCTTCTGGAGCTCCAGAGCCATCTGCCCAAGTACTACGGCACCTGGTCCTCTCCTGACAGCCCCAACGGTGAGACTCAGAGATGGAGATGTGGAGAAACCTGTTAACATGCAGTCCATTTCAGGGGAAAGCTTCTTTCTTACCGTTCACATGAGCCATATGGGTTTGTTTATAAAAGAAATAAAAAGCCAACATCAGTCTCCTATAAAAACACTATCGATAACTCCTCATCACCACTCTTCTACACAACCATATCAACATCTGCAAAGTATACCTTGGGCTCGTTCTTTATACGTCTTTATAAATATCAGAACATGAGCTGTCAACATTTTAAAGAAACCGTGGGAAATGAAGTTCTGTGTGAACATTTATTTTCTTAACCAACAAATGGACTCAGCAGCTCAGTACAAGTTGATGATGCATTCTCTGTTCAGCATGACTTTGCATATTAATGCTTAACTTGTAATAACATCACCCCCCCCGCCTCAGACCTGTACCTGAAGCTGGAGGACGTGACGCGGCGCTTTGTGAAGCCGTGCATCATGGACGTGAAGCTGGGCCAGAGGAGCTACGACCCGTTCGCCTCGCAGGAGAAACGGGAGCAGCAGATCAGGAAGTACCCGCTGATGGAGGAGATCGGCTTCCTGGTGCTCGGCATGAGGGTGAGCGCACGTTGAGCCTCAATAACCCACCAGAGGGGCTAGGTTTTTAGTTAGGTTTATAGCAGGATTACTGTAAACATTTCAAGAGGGCTTTCTGCTCTGAAAAAACGTTGACTTTAGTTAAATGTAATATGTCAGCAGATTTACGTTTAATAAGAAAACAGATCAGGTTCAACAGAATCAGAATCAGGTTTATTGCCAGGTACATTTAAACATACAAGGAATGTGCTTTGGTAACGGGTGGTGCCAACATAATAACTTAAGAAAATAAGTTGCAAAAGTAGGTAAAAAAAGAATACTGAAGACAAGTATTTACACCAAATTTAAATATACAAAGAACCTTAAAAGCTAAAAATGCTAAAACACTTAAGACAATGAGAATATGACAATACATGGCAAACTACAGTGAATGATATTTTAAAGTGGAGGGCTGTGCAGACGTGCACAAATGTCATGTGCATACTATTATTGCATTTAACAAACATACAAAAATACAGTTACGTGACATTTGTTGACATAATACATTTAATTCAAGTTAACAGTTCAGTTTTCTCAGCGTATGAAGTGTGCCCAGATCAATTGGTGCTGCAGTTTCTATAAAGGCGATTTAGAAGAGCCAAGAAATGCTGAGCTTAAAGGGCCAAGCAGGAGTCGAGTCTCTAAGAAACATTTCAAAGTATATGCTGAGTCCTGGTTTGCTGTCATTATGGTCCTGCTAGGTTCTCCGTCCTCTCCTCGCACGCACACAAACACACATGTAAATATCTGTTGTTGATCTGAGCTGTTTGTTGACTCAGGGTGATGAGCAGCATCATTTATTTTTCCATATGAGTGAAAAAGATATATATCAGGAGAGAAATTCTTATCTGTTTGGAAGGAAGAGACTCATAACGAAACCGTTATCGCTCTGATCAGTTTCCATTGCAACGTTCATCAGTATCATCATCAGTAAATATCCTGCTTTGGGTTTGTTCTGCCTGCAGCGGGAAACAAACACAAAACACCCAACTGTTTCTGTGGAGAGCAAGAATGTCTCTGAAGTTATTGGTATGTTTACAGTGATTTCAAACACTGGACATGGTTTGAAACCCGACTGATACCACACAGTTTTATACTGCATTTTCAATCCTGAAGACAGAATGATACTTTGATCAGCTGAGTATAAACACACTTTCTGACATTTCATTAAATATAGCAACACCATCGTCTCATAGGCAACATGTGTGTTATTTGTTATAGTCATTTAATTCATTTTGTCATTGGACAACATTCAAAAGTTATTCATTACTTAGAGCAGGTGATAAACTGTGTTTTGAGGAAATAGGTGATATATTTCGACCTGCCCTCCTTTGTGTAGTATGTGAGAAACGGCCCATTGATTGGTGCTCTGTGCTCAGAGGCTTGGCAGTGTAAGCTAACCTGAGAGTAAGTGACTGGTGAGACAGCAGCTTTGTGACTGTATGTCCGCACCCTACGGATCATAAACGTCCACTGAATGACGTCTGCTGATCTCTATAGAGACCAGTGGAGATAAAGACCTGAACCTCATCTTGGATCTGTGCTCACTTCCACTAAGTTCTGGAGCTGAACTGTAACAGTCTTGTTCCTACAAATTAAAAGTGAAACTCATCAAATCCAGCAAAACACAATTGTGTAATTCATTAAACACAGGAGTTGTTACAGCTTTAAATGCTCTGATATGCTCTGGGGCTGCACAGTGTAGAGTCAGACAAACTACTTACTTGCGATCATTTTGACTGATATTACAATTAAGATATACTTAGTAAAAATAAGAGGGAATGATCATTTTTAAAACATTACTATTAATGTAAGATATAACATTTGGAATGATTTTTTTCTGATATCTTCGCCTTTACCAAAATGTGTGTGTTAGGTAGAATTCTTAACAGTGTGATTTTGATATTGCACTACTCCATATTAGTGTTGTCACGATACCAACATTTTGGTTTCGATACCGATACCAAGTCAAGAATTGCGATTCCGATTCTTTTTCGATACTTTTCTTAAAAAAAGGGAAACAGTCTTAAATGTAATTATTGTGCTTTATTTCACACCAGAACCATAACCATAACACAAACCTTTAAACAATGAGAACAATAAACAAAATAAATGACAAGAATTCGTATTAAATAAAATTAAGCATCATCTCAAACAACTTTTCTGTTTTATAAAATATAATTTTTTTTATATTATATTAACATGTACAGTAATATAAATAATTATTGACAAAATGTACATTGCAGATGTTAGCCACATTGGTAAGTTTGCTTCGTCAAACTACGAAAACGTTCGTTTGTCACAAAATAAATTACACTTGTTTGACTTAGATGTGAGGGCATGGGCTTGAGCACGATGTAATTATGTTATCTATCACATTCGCTAACCTGTCTGTCTTTAAATTATTTAAACAGCTCTGGATTCCGGTCGGCGGGTGCTTAGCCAAGTCTGATGTGTTGGCTCCCTTGGTTTGCAGGGATCTAAAACATTTCTCACAGACAGGCCTCGTGGTGTCCGTAGGCTTGCCCTCACTGTCAGAGATATAGCTCAAATACTTCCAAATGTCGCTTCTGGCGTCTTTTGTGTCAACAAGCCGAGGCGCAGCGGCAGCTGCACTCCCACTTGCAGCCATGCTTCTCGTTTTCTCACATGCTCTGGCAGCTAGCGCGTGGCCGAGTGCACAAGAGAGGGGAGGGACTTAGAACGTGCTTGAGAGGGGCGGGACTGCAGGCACGGCTGCAGTGCAGGGAGTGGAAGCAGAGCGCTAAACACACACGGCGCTTTCTCACCAGAGTACTTTTCCCTGTCATTCTTAAAGTACAGATACTAATGAAACGGAGGAATCGTACCGTTTTTAACGGCAGGGTATATCGCGGTACCTTTCAAGTATCGGTATCACAAACAAACCGTGCAACACTACTCCATATTAGCATTTAGAGTGACATGTTTTCTATGCACAGTAGTTGATGTTGGCTGATTTCAACACGTCTTAGAGAGGTTTATCAGAGCGGTGTAACTGGTGGTGCATTGCAGCATCACTTATTCTCTGTTGGATGAAGACTCCACTCCTGAGGCTGACAATACACAATCTCCTCGTCTTGACCTTTAGGGCTTCACATCTATTTTCATTTAATAGGCTGACAAATCTGCTGAGACACTTCTGCATGAAGAGGTCAACACTCGCAGTATAAAGAAGAACACTTTTAGTATTCAGAAGAAAATGTTTAGTATGAGGAACAATTACAATCTTCTTGTACATTTGGTAATTTATTCTCAGAAAATCTCAGTTTTTCCCTTTCCTTTTCAATAGTACCCACTGAGGCTGTCTCCATCATTTGTATTGTTATTAACATGCATTCATAGCATTCTAATCTGATGGTTAAAAAGAGGAAAATAAGTGATATTAAGGCCCCCGGCCACACGAGGACGAAAACGGTCGTTTGCGTTACTGTTTAGTGTCATATAGACCATTCGGCCACACGAGGACGACCGAAATACGGCACTAAACGACTACGGTAACGATAACGGGTCCCAAGGTGGATAGAACGGCATACGCAACGCTCTGGGGGGTCCAAACGGCTCAGTGTGTACGCCCTATACGATCATTTTCTGATAATGATGAGACAATAGCCCCGCCTCTCCCCACCTCTGCTGCTCACCCCCCGCGTCAAAGTAACCTGCACACTGAATTCAGATTATTTATCTTTCTCTCGATATGGACATAAACACAAGTGAAGTCTAATCTGACAGGACGGAGACACCTCTCAAACTACCTAAACTAGTTATAAATATGTTTATTTTTACTGTCGGCCGGTGTTCCGGATTAACTTGTTTCCGGATCAACTTGTTTCCCGATCAACTCGTTTCCGTGGGGTGCGTGGCTTTCGACTGAAATACACATTTCGATCGCTTTCTTCTGTCGTTTACAAACATATTTTTGGTATATTTGGCTTCTTAGGAACACGTTGATGCACATCCAGTACCAGTGTGTGAGGTTGTGGTTACGATGGCGATATCCAGACGCGAACAGCGAGGACGACAACAAGACAAACGAGTTGCTCGAATAAATCATTTAAACCAGCTATTGTTTCCAGACTTATTACGGAATATCGTTGTTAATGTCCAAGTCCATCTGTGTATACCTTCAGACAGCCTCCAAGTGAAGCACACGGTGTTTACTCACAGTTTGAAAGCAGCGTGGAGAAGTCTTCATCTGTGTTAAACTGTGATCCTCCCACGGAACTGGGACCCGCCCAGGTTCAAATGTGACCCGCCCAGGTTCAAATGTGTTACGATTTCTGTGGCTATCTACCAGCGATCATGTTTAATATGAAAGACTACCCACACATGTATCCCTTATTGTGCAGCACTCATCCAGATAAGATGTGACTGTTACCTCGTTTTGCAAAGATAGCAGCAGAAATGTCATTGGGGATATTTAGACTTTAAAATGCTGCTTGGTCGTGAATGTTGGTGTCGGCAAACAATATTACGAATCCTCTATTCAAACATAATATTCAATGTGCATCGACATGAAAATAACAAAAAAGTTCATGCTGGACTCAAACCCGAGTCCCAACAGTAAAAATCAATCATGGCCTGCGCGTTATGAGTGCGCCACGAATCTTCACGTCCTAACAGATCACCAGAGCTCATTTTGTTAATTAACATTGTCAACAACTTCTAGAAAAATGCAATCCGACATCATATTGATAATAATTAGAGCCGGGACTCGATTAAAAAAAATAATCTAATTAATTAGAGGCTTTGTAATTAATTAATCGAAATTAATCGCATTTTTAATCGCATATAAATATTTGACCTAAGAACAGTGAGAAGCAATTTTTTTCACATGGATTTTAGTATACCATTAGGCGCATTCACACCGCAGTACTTTTCCCACAAAGGTTCATGAGAACTTAGTTCATGAGAACAAATGAAGCCGCTGACGTCACTTCTTCTTCTTCTGCTTTGGGTTTACTGGCAGGCCGCAAACCACTTCACGGCGTATACTGCCGCCCAAAGTCCCTGGCCGGAAGTCCCCGGAGTTGGGCACTGGCTTCAGTAGAAGCTGCTGGGAGTCCCAGCAGCCTTCCGAGTAAATCGCCAGAACGCCGACACCTCCTCATCTCCACCGCTCCCATGTTTTATTTTGTGTTGCCATAAGTTAGTCTCTCTGCGTTTCTGCGCTGGGCTAATGCTAATAATGCTAATGCGAGGATAATAAAATGGCGGCTTCACCAAACTTTTTGGGAGTTTTACGGGGCGTGGTTTGCAATCCGCCCAGCCAATCAGAAATATAGCTCTTTTCTCACAAGAGAGCCGTACGAAAGTCCCTGCTCTCTAGCAGCTCTCTGCTCTCTAGCAGGGACTTTCGTGGGGGTAAAAAGGTTCTCATGAACTAATTTTAGTACCGGCTCTTTTTGGTGTGAACCATAGACTGTATGGTGTGAACGCGATAAAAGAGGCTAACGTCCACGCTAGCTGCTATATGTTTTGCATTGAGGTGATACTTGAGGCTTGATGTGCTGCGGTGATATGCGAATTCCTTTTTGCATAATTTGCACACAACCGTGCTCTTATCAACGCTTCCATCCGTCCGTTTTTTAAAACAACATTTCCCACTGTTGTTCACTGTGGTTTGTTGTTGTCTGAAGTCATGAACGTTAGTTGGTGCTCCAGTATAATCGGTACGCCTGAAACTCATCCAGTGAGAAACGTTCCGCGGTGCAAAAATAAGTGCGATTAAAATGCGTTAATTTTTTTAACGCGTTAATTTTTGTGTAATTAATTAATCTTAATTAACGCGTTAAAGTCCCGGCCCTAATAATAATATATGATAAAAATGTAAGACTGACAACAATAATAGTTAGTAAAGGATTTATTGATATGAATGTTTTGATTCCACAATGTTTATCATCATGAAATTAATATCCATATATTTTATACTATACTTGCACTGCTTACCGTTTTCATTCTTTATATATCTTAGCATATTCATACACACTGTTCATACTCACAGGCTAGTGTATTCATACCCCTCACTGTTTATTCATCATTCAATTCATTCTATATGTTATTCTGTAGATTGTGTACATTACTTTTCACTTTACTGCTTGTTGCACCTGGTTAGAAGCTAAACTGCATTTCGTTGTCTCAGTACCTGTAATATGGGCAATAACAATAAAGTTGAATCTAATCTTGAGCAGGAACAAATGTATTTACTTAGTACATATCTGACATTAACGATTAAACACATGTGTGCATTCTTTATAAATGCAAACCGAGTCAAGCCGACTCCGGAGGTGGCGGTATGCACCTTCAAGTTGTTTGCAATCCGCCAAAAAACTGAGAGAAGAAGAAGACGAAGCCGACTCGGAGCTGTCCGACTTCAGGCGAGCTTTTTGAGACCTCCCCCGGCTGCGATCGGCTATTCTCGTCTACTTTTGAGGCGAGCCGCAACGCGTCTCAAACAAGCCTACTATCCGGTGAATATTGCGTGTGGACGGAAGCTTTTTTGCGTTTGCGTTAATCCTATGCGTTTAGCCGTTTTCGTACTCGTGTGGCCGGGGCCTGAGTGCCTCAGGACCAGTGACGTGCGGTGAGGTTCATGGCTGGTGAGGCACTGACTCTTTCAGAGTCAGATTTACAAATATTATATTTTGACCTTTATCGAAATATTCGGTTATTTTCAAAAGCTTTTTTAGTCTGATGCTTCGATTCATTTTAAACAGACCGTTCAACAAAAGGATACCCAAAATCTAAATATTGGATTGTTCTTTCTTAGTAAGATTCCATTTGCATTACAATTGGGGTCTTACCTTGACTTGAAGATGAAGTCCATGCTATCCTTCTGGACAACAATCTCTATTACTTTTTTGTAAAAGTCCTCCTTATCTTCCTCTAGTTTCAACTGCGTAGAATAACAGTAGCAACAAGAACCTGTGGGCTCACGTGCGCCCCCTTCAGTGCGGCAGAGGTTATGGCCCTGGTGCTTTTTTCATTGCCGTTGTATGATGAGACCAGCGAGCCTAAATATCATATACGTGAAATAAGTTATTTAGAGACTATGGATGGCGAGGATAAATGTAATAAAGGGATCTACAAACATTACATTGGTGACATACAGTGAGATGGTGCAGGCATGCGCTTAGGGCCCGCTTTCCAGCCAGTTTCTGTGGGGTGACGCATTCTGAGGTGAGGCAGAGCTCATCTGTGCCTCACCTCACCACACAGTAACTGGCTTGAGCGCGCTCACAAAATAAGTGCCTGCGCTACATTAGTGCCCGCGCTCCAGCCAGTTACTGTGGGCTTACGAGAGGCAGAGCTCGTCCCTGCCTCACTTCTCATCGCTACCCGTAGTTGTAGCGGAGCTCGGCAAATTAGCTGATTTTTACTATAAAAAGCGATTGGAATCAAACAGAAATCACACTTACAACACAGATCAGTGGAGACATGTTGTTATTATTATTACTATTAATGTTTTTCTTTAGTTGTTTTTCCGTTACATTGGAGTATGACAGGTGAGGCTCTGCTTCCCCTGACTGCACGTCGCTGCTCAGGACAGGGAGGGCACTGGGAACATTCCCTTACTAATCTCTGCATTGTGTTTGTTGACATAGAGGAGACTAATTAGTGCTAATGATCTTCCTGGTGGAAACATGATCATGTGGGAGGAGAGAGATTGACGGGTGATTAGGAGTCCTTCTTCCTGCTCTGAACAACTGGAGCTGCTCTGACAGCAGAGACTCCTGTAGTGTCACAGACAGGATGTCGTCAGGCAAATGATCTTTGTCATTTGCTAATTCTCTTATTTCAACATAGTTTGAGGATTTCATTGTTAATCCTGGATTACGTTTTATTAAATAATAATTAGACTTAGGCTACTTATATATTACTATTTGTTCCTTTTCCCTCAACAACAAAACAGCTTGGTAGTCCATTCAGTGCATAATACAGAACTGTGTGTTTTGTCCGTTTGTTTCTACCCCCCTCCCACCCAAAAAACAAAAACATGTTGTTAAAATTGAATAAAAAACTAAACATAACATTTACGGCCCCGACACACGGCGGCGTGCGTTGCCGCTTGGCGGTGGGCGTGTCTTGAGCTTGGGGAGTTAACACGAGCAACGCGACCAACAACCAATCACATGAATCTCTCCTGTCAATTGCATAAAAGGTTTTACATGTCACACTTTATATGATGAACATTTATGACATTAATGTCTATGGTGCTATTTTACGCAACATTCCATGCTGGCTAAATACTGTCTATGCTTGCTAGCTGTCCATTCAAACGAAGTACACTGGATATAAATCCCCAAACAGGCGAAAACCTACCAGTTTCACCCACTGTCTCTGCCACCTCCCTCCATGACTGGCTCCTCCGGTTTGTATCCCGGTAGGTGAAGAGGGACTGATCATAAAGCACCGGGTGATTGCGGTCTGGCTCTCCCAGCATACACGCGGTTTGATTGGCTAGCGCTTGTACTGGCAGATTTGTATAAACGGGATTTGATTGGTAGAACATTGCTCTACTTTTGCAGCGAGCACCGCGAGAAAAGCTATGCTTTGCTCCCACAATGCAGTTCGGCGAATCGTGACGTCACCCCATTCAAAGTGAATGGGCAGAAGCGTTGAAGCGGCAACGCACGCACGTACATAAATATATGTACAAATACATACATGTACAGACACAATAATTATTAACAAACAGTATATACAAGTACATTTTCAAACAGATCATTTGCTCTTATGATGTTGTTTTTTAAAGTCATTGAGCACAGGCTTAAAACCTTTATCATGTGTCGTGATGATCCTCATGAAGGATGGCTATAGGTCGACTATTTTTGTGTAAAAACCTATATTTGATTATATATAATTATGAGGAATAATGTTTATTGACTTTCGATCATGAAAATGAATTTGTGATATTTAGCTGATAGTTCAGATGATCTCCATGCTGACTAAACACTGTTGATTTAAAGTCCTCATTCTTTGGATTTGAACGTCAGAAAGCGAGCCAGAGTTCTGATCCAGCTGACTCTCACTACGCTGCACCCTAGCCACTTTGTGTTTAAGGACTAATTTTTCTGTTAAAGCGTCAGAGAACCAAAAAAATCCAGACACAAACTGGACCGCTCGGGTCCCGGGGCCAGCATGCGTTATTCACTTTTTAAACCAAAACGTAAAAAGGCACAGCTGGTGCTGCACTTCTCAGAAGCGGAGTTACACGTCCCGCTGCCTCCTGATGCTGCCTGCAGCCATTTCATGAAGTGAAGGAGGTTTTCCTTCTATAAAACAGCTGCGGGCAGCAGATACCGTGAGAGTCCCGGACATGAATTCATAGATCAAGGCAGACTGGTTTACTCTCCTGTTTTGCCAATCCGGTGCTTAAACAAAGGCAAGGCAAGTTTATTTATATAGCACTTTTCAACACAAGGCAATTCAAAGTGCTTTACAAAAATGAAAGACATTAAGAAAATGGCATTTAAAATCAGTCATTAAAAAGAAAAGCTATAAAATAAACATATAGCTCTACACCCCCTGGCCGACATGTCCTTAAAATGAAGTCCGAGTTTGAAATATATCTCAAATAATGTATGCACTGCCATTTCCCCACATAAACATAACAGTCTGCAATTAAACGGTTGTCTCCTGTGCGCTCCTCTTCCTACTTGGCGCACCGGTAACTTTCTCCGCACGCACTCTCCAGACAAAACTCTAATAAGCATTCATTCACAAACTAAATCAGGAGACCTTTAACGTCTTACGTCCGATTCGCTCCTTTTTTCCTCGCTGTACACAGCTCCAGTTTGGGCATTGGCCTGTCATCAGATTGTATTTGTTGTTGCTGCTGTAGCGGAAGTTTAGTACAATTATTTTTGATTAAATACTCCAAATCTCCACCCTCCATAATTGCACTTGCTTCAGTTGCTTGCTACTTTCTAACGGCGGTGAGAGTGGTGCAGTGACGCTATCTATCTTATATCGATTAGATTTATGATTCGAAAATTATAAAAGTAGGGTAGACATGTGGATATTATCCGACTGAACAAAACGTGCATTTATCTAACAGGTTCGTTTTCCACTGACCTTATTTCGAGCTATTTTCCAAAATCCTATGGAGAAATCCCATTGCTTTTTTGTCGAGGGAAAACCGAGCGCAGCTTACTTCCGGGTTTAGGATGCGTCACTGCAACATTAAATTGATGCGATTTGATTGGATTGTGAGGCAAGGGAAGCCAGCCGCCTCTGGCTTCCCTTGGCATGGCCCTGACCAGAGCAGCGGCCCTGACTAATCACAGGTTGGCAGGGGCATGACGGGAGCCTTGTCTGATTGGTCAATCCCTCCATTTTTTTTCACCAAGGGAAGCCAATTTCGGCTGGCCTCCTCTCGCAACAGAGAGTGCAATCTACTGTTTCACCATAACATCTAGAGGGGCGCTGTTTCACTCTTTATAAAATACTCAATGAGAATGGGGGAGAGACGGGCCGACAGCAACACACAACAAATAATTTCCGAAACTAAACTAAGTGTTTTTATTTATTTATTAAAATTATAACTACAATCCGAAAAAAACAGGGGAAGCCTGGCTTCCCTTGGCCTCCAGGAGAAAACGCCACTGCTCTGCAGTCAGAGCTCAGGACTGCTTCACTCTGCAGTCAGAGCTCAGGACTGCTTCACTCTGCAGTCAGAGCTCAGGACTGCTTCACTCTGCAGTCAGAGCTCAGGACTGCTTCACTCTGCAGTCAGAGCTCAGGACTGCTTCACTCTGCAGTCAGAGCTCAGGACTGCTTCACTCTGCAGTCAGAGCTCAGAGCTGCTTCACTCTGCAGTCAGAGCTGCTTCACTCTGCAGTCGGAGCTCAGGGCTGCTTCACTCTGCAGTCAGAGCTCAGAGCTGCTTCACTCTGCAGTCAGAGCTCAGGGCTGCTTCACTCTGCAGTCGGAGCTCAGGGCTGCTTCACTCTGCAGTCGGAGCTCAGGGCTGCTTCACTCTGCAGAGTCGGAGCTCAGGGCTGCTTCACTCTGCAGTCGGAGCTCAGGGCTGCTTCACTCTGCAGTCAGAGCTCAGGGCTGCTTCACTCTGCAGTCAGAGCTCAGGGCTGCTTCACTCTGCAGTCAGAGCTCAGGGCTGCTTCACTCTGCAGTCAGAGCTCAGGGCTGCTTCACTCTGCAGTCGGAGCTCAGGGCTGCTTCACTCTGCAGTCAGAGCTCAGGGCTGCTTCACTCTGCAGTCGGAGCTCAGGGCTGCTTCACTCTGCAGTCAGAGCTCAGGGCTGCTTCACTCTGCAGTCAGAGCTCAGGGCTGCTTCACTCTGCAGTCAGAGCTGCTTGCTTCACTCTGCAGTCAGAGCTCAGGGCTGCTTCACTCTGCAGTCGGAGCTCAGGGCTGCTTCACTCTGCAGTTGGAGCTCAGAGCTGCTTCACTCTGCAGTCAGAGCTCAGAGCTGCTTC
>NW_022991125.1:379190-447523 GCF_902827175.1 Gymnodraco acuticeps
ACGGGGATGGCACGGAGACGAAGGCGAGCTTGGACTCTGCACCTTGTGAGGAAGATAACTCTGTGTGGAAACGAACAGGTGAGTCCTTACCAGCGCCCAATGCAAACGGAAACAAATCACAACTGGAAGGGAAGGGCAAGGACGGGGGGGGGAGGAGGAGAGAGGAGGAGGAACTAAAAGGACGAGGAGGCGGGGCAACAGAGGGGACGGGCGGAGACACAGAGGTGGAGGTCAGGATGATCGACTTCGCCCACGTGTTCCCAAGCGAATGCCACGACCGCGGCTACAGCTACGGCCTCAGACACCTGCTGATGGTGCTGGAGCAGATCCTCTGCGACACCGCATAGAGGTCTCACTCCTCCCCAGATCTCTTTACCTCCTATCAAAGAATCAAAGACGTGAATATAAAAAAACATCATCGTCATCATCTCACCGTCGGGGATGGTTCGTTGTGTGTGTGTGTGTGTGTGTGTGTGTCTGTGTGTCTGTGTTTGTGTGTAAGCGAGGTGGAGACAGTAGAAGCTGACCGTTGTGTGTTCCCTGTGATCAGCAGCACTACATGCACTAATCAATCCATGAAGGCATTGCGACCCGGAACTTAAACGCAACGTCTCCAGATGCAAGATTTACAGATGCTCACACAACTCAATGTGACTTTAGTCCATTTGAAATGCAGCAATAGGGCATTTTTATATCATGGCCAAATATATATATATATATATATATATATATATATATATTTATGTATATTTCTATTCAAATCGCATATCCTTACACCTCAAACTAGAACTAGGCTTTGCAATATCAAAACATATATATCAATATATATATATATATATATATATATATATATATATATATATATATATATATATATAATATATCAATAGGAATTTGTCAGATTTTTTTCTACACCGCTTATACTGTTATAGCTGTTCCCTTTAAATATCTCTGGTTGTATCAGCCTATTGCAGTGCTGCAAATCAATACGCAGCAGTGTAATGGCAATATCCATTTTACATGATTTTTCCATTTATTTATTTAAAGTAGTTAGATTTACTGTTATGCAATTCACTAGAAAAGTCTGAAGCAAATATTGCCAATTGTGTGTATTTGGTTACAGAGAGGTGTACTGTTGGATATGCAGTCAAACTAGAACACTTTTAGACCACTCTTTTATCCTCCTCTTGGATTTGGTTCATATAGGTTAAATAATTCAATGAAAATAAGTATTTCCGTTGGTATCCATTGAACCCAACAACAGAAAAGGCACATGAATGGCCTCTTGAAATGTGGGCAGCGCGTACAACAGGAAGTCTGGAGGCGTTGAGGTTTAAGTCGGGTCGTCATTTTGTGTTTTTGTTTAAACACTGTCTACAGGTATCTAACTCAGGTAAATTTACTGTAAGAAATAAATACTTAATATTACTACTATGACCGTGTCCGCAGGATGATCCTCATGCTGTGTGCTCGTTCAGCTTGATGTGTTGTGTACTCCATGTTTCTCTGATCTCAAGTCATGTTCCTGCCTCTCATGACCTTCCACGTCTTATTAGCTTTTACCATGGCTGTTTTAATCGTTGTACATGTTCAGCTGCCAAACCCCCCCCCCCAACCTCTTCTGAGACCCTGAGCTATGTGCTGTGTTTATTGCAGTTACTTGGTGCCCCCCCCCTCTCTTTCTGCCCTAGTTGTAGGAACGGCATTATATTGTCGTACTCATTTGTTTAAAGAAAAGGTATATCAGAAGATAACACTGCTCATTGGTTGGTCTTTAGTTCCGTTGCTCTGGCGTTACCCATGAGCTTTTCTATGATTGAGTTGTTATAATGTGAGTTATTACTGGGCAACAATAGGAACTACTTCCCTCCCAAGTTCTGGATAGTTTTTCTGTGTTCAAGGGCAAAAGAGAGATGTTATACTGGAAAATACATGATGCTGTGCTTGGTTGTCATGACGATACATACTAGTGTGATAAAACTTCCCTGAGGATTTTAAGATTGTAGATATTTGAAACGTGCTGCTTTAATGCGAGTCGCCTGATAGACTCAGCAGAGGGACAGAATGCTAAAGAGAGAGTCGCCTGATAGACTCAGCAGAGGGACAGAATGCTAAAGAGAGAGTCGCCTGATAGACTCAGCAGAGGGACAGAATGCTAAAGAGAGAGTCGCCTGACAGACTCAGCAGAGGGACAGAATGCTAAAGAGAGAGTCGCCTGACAGACTCAGCAGAGGGACAGAATGCTAAAGAGAGAAGACAGCCAACGAATGCTTTCATGTCATGTTCATTTTATTTGACTTTGATTTGGTTTTGGCTTGGTGCAGATGGGCAGTCATTTTAATGTACTGGTTGTGAGAAGTCAGCACATCCTTTTTACACTAATATCAGTTGAACTGATTTATGTTGCTTTTTTATTTTGTAGGCTTGACTAATATAGTTTTTTAGGCGAATGCACCCTCTGAATCTGCAGATATTCTGTATGTATGTCACAGTTATACTACTATCATGCCAGGTATGTTAAAGGTTAGCAAACGTTCCATTCCCACCCATTGAGCCGTGAATTGATGGAAGCCCAAAGCTGCCTCAGTTGCTACCAATATTTTCTATATTTTCTTGAGAATATGTTTTCATTCAATCATGAGTTCCATTTCTCATAGCTTAGTTTGATTACAAACATTTGATCTCCAGTGTGTTTCTGGAGCTTTCAGCCACGTCTCATCGTCTTCATCAGCAGATTGTGTTTCCTCAATTAAAGGACACACTTATTATAAGCAGCTGTTTCCATTTTCTATATATAAATCTTAAAGCTTAAACTTTATTTTTATTTTTGGCTAAATGAGACAACTAAACGTCATCACGCTGACCGTTAGCCGCTAGCTAAAGCTGCTAGCTAAGGAGGTTAGCTTTTTACTGTTGGAAATTGCATTTGAAAATCCTGAAAGTGGAGATAATATGTGGAGATGATCCTCCTGAACAGAGTTTATTTCTTGTAATTATCCACATTCCTCTTGAACAATCCCATTAGTTTAGTGGAGGAAGCCCATTGCGATGCTAACTGCGCGCCGCTCATCACTGCACCACTCTTTCAGATGTGAAAGTGAGACTGCAGGAGAGATGTTGAATACATGTAGACCCTCACATTAGAGCTGCAGTCACACCTTTAGAGTCCAGCCCTACTTTAACAGGACAGACTTGTAACGGTTTGATTGCCTTAAGACAGTCATCCTGGTGTTTTTATACGGAGTCCCCCTGGTGATATTGGTGAGAAAAATATGAATATGTGGCCACGAGTTAATAATGCGTGGCTTTAGGATAATTTGCTATATATTGTTTTCTCTTCGTGAGCAGTTGCTTTGCCCTGTCTGTTCTCTACACTAACATGGAGCTGATTTAAACTTGACCCCCCCCCCTGCCCTCAGAGGCCTCTCAGCCTCTCTTTGATTTGAACCCATCCACTTGTCTCTTCAGTTTATGTAGCTTGTTATGTGTGTATAGAATGAAAATGCTGATATTTTGTAAATTAATTCCAATCATGATTTTATTCTATACCAAAAGAGACTGTAAACTATTAGAATATCATATTTTCTCTACGGTTTTTTTTCCTTTTATAATAAATTGATGTTTGAAGTAATCAAATCTTTTAAAGGATGTTTACAGGAGATAGAGATTTATTTTAATCACTGCCTTTTTTCTGTTGTCTCCTCCTTGTGTTGAATATGATTTATCTGTATCATTCCGGCAGCTTTGTGAATCTCCTCTGTGTTTAGGCTGTGTCGTCATGGCTAAATAACAAATAACATATCATGCATTTGTGTATACTGGGCATTGTTAATGGAATGAGTTTAATGATAAACTGAATTATAGTGATGATGCAACGTTTGATTTTCTGCAGAAGACTTATCCCAAATCAGCTAACATTTATCTCAGTGTAGGTGGGCACATTAACTAAGGACCACAGCAGGTTTATTATACTTATCATTCATTCCCAAGACTTTTTAAATTTAGACTGATTTAAAAAAGTGTGAATCTCTTAATCATCAGAAAGAAAAGCAAAATCTGCCTGGAGTGTGCCACTAAAGGCTTTTACAGTGTATGTCAAATAATATCAAATGATTAAACACATTTTACAAAACAGTAAAAAACATTTGCATTTGAATCATTTTTGCTTTATTCTGTATTTAAATGTGATAATCGTTTGAATGAAAATTAAATTGTTTATTTTTTACATTCTATCATATTCACTCTCTATTGGCAGTTTTTATTTAATGTTTCGACTATTGAAACTCACTGAGCAGCACGGAGAGCTCTGATTGGCTGGTTGTTCTGAATCTGACCAATCAGAGCTCCTGCTTCTGCCTCATTCATTGTACAGTGATACAAATGAAAAAATGACAGCATGAAGAAAGTATAATGTGGAATATGGTAAGCCGACGAGGTGAACAGAAAACGATTATAATTGAAATATGGAATAAAGAAATGTAATTTTTGGCAATTTTTTATTAGTGTTTTACTCTATTTTATTGAGTCAATTTATCATTAAAATACAAATCAATGTATTGTATTTTTGAATCATATATGATTGATTTGGTTATATATATATATATATATATATATATATAATAAAACCATGTAAAGTTCATTCATTATTTCAGTGGTACAGTCCAGGCTGCCTTCAGGGTACTAGGGGACAGTCATTTGATCAAGAACATGCTATTTTTTCAAACATGCATAAATATGAATATGGTCAAACAGACATTTAGTGACATCTGCCTGAGACATGTCCCATGCTATCTTGTAACCTTTGAAGCCAAACATCTTGCATAATGTGGATGTTTGCAATGTATATCGGAGTTACACTGCTCACCTTCTCCGCCTCAAATTGTTTAAATGCACATTTAGCCATACTGGACAGTGATAGTGATGAGACCGACTTCATGCTCTATGCGTTACTCTGTTTACATCTCAACTGCCACAACTTTTCTTTTTTTTAAACTCCAGGTTGTTAGTGACTTTATTCCTGTTATTTGTATTTGTCTATCATGCACCGCAGACTGATGGAATAGTTTGTGACTTTTCGCTCTCCTGTGAACAAAATGCCAAATCAGTCGCTCTCCATTAAAGAATCGTGAAGCTGGTTTGACGTGTTTTAGATAATTGGCCACAAATAATGTACGTTACTGCCAGCCGATTTCAAAGCACCCTGCACTCTGTACAATCCATACAACTATATTTCATCCACTCTTCTTTTGTCACGATTCCTGTAACTTAATACATTTTCACTTAAATCATGAAGTAATCACTTTCTCAGATCTTAGAGTGAGTTCACTCCAACGGATTCAAGTAGTATAATACGTATTGATGATCGTGCATGGACCAAGCTTACTAGTGTTTACTTTCTGCCTTTTATTGGCTTCAAAATTGCAAAGAAGGTCCTTTTTATCATTTTGAAATGTAAATAGTGGGTGCTGTGATCAGACTTAACAGCAGCTGGTAACAAGAGTGAAAATCAGTCTTCAGAACTGGTGCTTTGAAAAATGGACAGCAGTACTGGACAAATCAGTGAAAATGAAAAAACAGCCATATGCTTCCTTAATGGGGTCCAGTGTGAAAAGAGTGAAGGCAGAGTATGGAAGACGTGTGTCTAGTAGGTAATGCTGCATTTATGTCATATGGGAAGGAACCATATCTGTCTCTACATTTATCAGAGGGTTTGAATTCATCATTTCAAAGCTGAGGTGAACTGCATTTTTTAAATACATATTTTTCCATTAGACATAAATGCAGCATTATCCGAGTGCACACAATCTGTTTCTGATTGGCTGAGCTGCCTCCAACTCTTTTCTTCTGGGCGACGACTTCTGATCCACTTAAGTGTCTTCATGAGGCCTGATGGAGCGTTCAGGTGTAAATGCAGTCAGTAGGTCATTGGGGTGTCGGAGCTGATCAGTGTGAATGATGTGTCATGGTGTCGTTGGACTGCCAGCATTCAAACATAGAACCTGTTATTGGAAGTTAAAGGGACTGACCCTGTAATGGACATGTATCTCTTTAACTCCTTTATTGTGGATATTGGAGTGTTTGAATTTTGATATACTGGGTTTAAAATGTCTTACAAATGAGCCTGAGCAGGAAATCTCATCAGTGTACATAAAGAGAGGAACTCCTGTTGAAGTCCCTCCACAACTACAAACCTGATACTCGTTATTTTTTCAACAATAAAAATATTAATCAAACTGTTTGATGAGGTCTCGTTTCTGGAGTCCCCTTTGTATTCGTGTTTAAAAAACAAAATGTGATTCATCATGTATCTGCATTTTTAATTGTTTTATATTTGCAACAGCAGTCTATTACTCACATGCGACTCTGGGATTACTTTTGGTTAAGTACTTTCAAAATCTAGTTTACTAGATGCCTACTCCATCTTAAATCATCCCACAGGCCTTCACATTCATCTGGTTTCCCTTTGGTGTTTGGAATGCACTGATCTAAACTCGTTGACTGATAAAGTAGCCCAAACTAGAGCAGCTACAAATTCTGCTTATTCATGGTGTTCTCAAAAAATCCTGGAGATCCCCCTGATCACTAACACAACCTGGGTGGCTAAAAGTCTTGAAATGTCATATTTAATCTTAGAAACAATGAATGATATTCAGAATGTCTTCACTTATTATTCCAGTCTTTCTGAAGTTGCAAACCTGTCTGTATTAACATCAGGGGAGAGGGCAGAGAGTGATGAGAGATGTCACTGTGCCATTGCAATTTTGGCTGACTTTATTACTTTTATTTGTATTATTAACTGTTTTAAAGTCTATGAGACTTTATCGATGTCATTCATAAAAGATAAAGAGATATTTTCATTTTCTCGTTTTCCTGAGATACTCCTCATTTTGTGATTACTGTTACGTGATATTTTAAGAAGAAAATGGTAATAATACTTTAGAGCTTTCTACACTCGAATTTGAAATGGGCTGAAATTAGCATTTGTACAGTGTGGTATTAGTAACTGACTGATTGACCACTCTGAGTAGTTCTTGCGCCACAGAATATCATCGTTATTGATATAAAATCATTACCCATATTCGAAAGGAATGTAAGTATTCATTTATGATTTCACATCACGTCCTCCAGATGTTTCATGGTTTTTAATGTTGAGCAGCGAGTGCCTTTCTGTGGTGTGTGTGTGTGTGTGTGTGTGTGTGTGTGTGTGTGTGTGTGTGTGTGTGTGTGTGTGTGTGTGTGTGTGTGTGTGTGTGTGTGTGTGTGTTATATTACCACTGACCACACACACACAAGACAGAGGTGGAGAATTAAAACATTGTATTATTAGTCACAGCCTTTAGACTTTATGACATGCCTGAGTTGAATAATCACAATAGTAATTTATCAAAATACAAAAATAGCATTCATACAATAAAGAATCTATCCTACATGTAGCGTTTGTTCGCAAATGAATGTAAACTGTGCTCATGTAATGACAGCTAAAATACTAAACCAATCATTCTAAAAGAAAAAAAAGTTATCAAAAAGAAAAATCACATCCGAGTCTAACCTGACTCATAGAAATAGAACATTTTTGTGATTGTTGTGGAATGTCTCAGGTAAACATCATATACAAATATATTTAAAAAGAAAAAGGTGCCAACTGCCAAGTTGTTATAGCAATTACTCAGAAATAAACAATCCCTGTTTATAAAACTCTACAGAAACGTATTGTGTAATGGTCCGACCTCACGCCAATACAAGCATGTCATCAGTGCTTGAATTGGAATCAAAAAGGTGCCAGTACTCTAAATCAGCAACTGTTTCAAGTCAATTAATTTATACAGCACAAAAACTACATTTGGCTCAAAGTCATAGTATATCCTATAATGCTGGTGGGTTTGTCTCTTTACTGTATATTTTAGAAAGGCTCACTGTACATAAACAAAATGACTCAGGGTGCATCTGAGATTAGAGGGGGTGCAGTGGAGTGGTAAAGTGCTTTTTTATAAGTGGGGCATGCTCCTCTGGGAAGATTTGTTTTTAAATATTGAAGTTAGATGCATCAATCTGGTGCACTTTGAGAGCAACATGAAGAGATATAGGGATACCTCTCAACATCCATATGAAATAACTGTAAACAGATTTACTTTTTCTTTATGGATATAAAAGAAAGTAAAGCCTGACACTACTGGCGGCTGGTTCACTGACTCCTCGTCCCTGAGTACACCAGGGTTGCCAACTTTGGGTTCCTGGCTGGACTGAGATTTTGATATCATGGGTTTAATTACACATATGCGCACTAAATGACTGCTATTGTGTCAGCAGCGGGACCTTAGCATATATATATAGGATATATATACAATATATACAAATACACAATATTGGACACAGACTATAAAGGGCACAAAGTTTCATTCACTAATGAAAGTCAAACACATGTTTGTTTCCACTGTTTTATTGTGTGCCTGTCGCGATAAGCAATTCATTGACTTATAGTACGATAAATAAAAATGAACTCGATACATTTCCATTTACATGAGGATGTGACTAGCAGTTTGAAAGGATGTACTTGAATTATTAATATATATTATCATTATGTCAGTGGTCTAAAATGGTCATACAACGGTGCCGACAATATTATCGTTTATCGCAATAATTTCCTGGAAAATGTTTCCAACAAAATTAATTATCGTGAGAGGCCTACACATGAAACACACACACAGACAAACAAATCTACAGACTTACTCCAAACTGCCAAATATATTAATTAACACACTCTCACTCTCATACATTCTTTGACTCTATTTTGGCCTAGTAGAACAATAAGCAGCAGACTTTTACTTTTTTATCATTTCTATTGATTCTTAGATCTGCGCATGCGCAATACGGGTCGGCAGTTGCGAGAGAGTATTTTTGTTGGGTAATCTATGGTAGGGCTAACCCATACAGTGGGTGGGGCTCAAGTCAGTATTTGCATTGTAATTACATACCCGCTCCCCTTGACAGTGAAACGCCACGCGTGAGGTTTAGATTATTTCCCTGTCTCAATCCAAATTGAACTGTTTGAAATAAAAAGGCACATTTGTCTTGTAGTAAATAAAAAGGGCGACCTGGAGCCAATCCTGCAATTTCCCCACAGGTGAAAGAGTTGACATGCTGAAAACCCAACCCCTGCAGGGAGGTCTGTGGGGATTCTCCCCCAGGAGATTTTTTGAAATACTAACATAAAATACATATTCTGGTACTCTCTTGAGAAGAAAAATAAATACATCTATTACTACACGACATATTTAAAAAAATGAATGCCATTTTAGTTTTTTGTTACTTTGTTCTGAAAGCTGAACCTGCTGCTCCTCACAGAGAGAAGAGGGAAGAGGCTGTGAATGACTTTACATTGTGGATAAGGGTGGATAGCCCCCATTGTTCTGTGTGTCAAAATGAAAGACAGCCCACACACCTATCAATCATCAAACCGTGGGGTCTTATTTCATTAATGTAATGTTGTATCGATGTATATAGAGATTTACTACAGCAAAAGTATTCTCCGTCGGGACTGTCCTACGACGCTGGCTATCAACTCGTTATTTCAAGCCAGCTTTGCCCTATCTAGTTATGTGCGCGTTCACATGAAAGGGGCGGGGCTAGCAACATTTGACCAATCACAAACATGGAGAAGCGTACTGACTGCGCAGCGTCATACTTCCTGAATGAAAAGTAAACTATTAGACATTATGAAGAAGTCAGCGACGTGCAGTCAGGGGAGGCAGGGCCTCACCTGTCATACTCCAATGTAACGGAAAAACAACTAAAGAAAAACGAAATAGTAATAATAATAAAATATCTCCACTGATCTGTGTTGTAAATGTGATTTATGTACACTGAACAAAAATATAAACGCAACACTTTTGTTCTTGCGCCCATTTTTCATGAGATGAACTCAAAGATCTAAAACATTTTCTATATACACAAAATAACCATTTCTCTCAAATATTGTTCACAAATCTGAAAAAATCTGTGATGGTGAGTGTTAAATGTTGTACCATTATGTGCGCCCTTGCTCATTGTGTCCTGCAGAGGGCAATGTTGTCTGCAGTGCGTCCAGGACGTGACGTCACTGACTATACCTTGCACTACCTGTGGCCTCTCAGATTAGTGATGGGAATTCCGGCTCTTCTTGGTGAGCCGGATCATTTGGCTCGGCTCACCAAGAAGAGCCGGCTCTTTCGGCTCCAAACGGCTCTTCAGTTTACCACATATTATACCTTTTAATTAAATCAAATGTAGCCCTGTTTTGACTAATGATTTATATGTGTACACATATATCACTTAAATTATTCAATACATTCTTTGTACTGAAGTATTCAAAAGTAAAAATTACATGTTTAATATAAATTATTTGCTGTGGCCAATTGTTTTCATTGCATTTACAGACCCTTGCAACTTTATGATACCACCCAATGAATGCATTGACTTGCTTGTAGAACCACGCTACACAAAACAGATAAGGGGTTACTGTATCGACCTATATAAAGTATATAAATATCTTTTTTTATATAAAAAAATATAGACTATAAAGACCAAAAAGATCCTGCATTTTAGCCATGCCTCATTTCGCTCTATTTGCTCTTTCCAGCGCTGTTTTTGGCAGGGGCTGATTCTGTGAGCTGCAGCTGACCACGCCCCCTGCAGGAGAGGGGAGCGTGCTTTGAGATCAGCTGCTGGGCTCAGAAGAGGGGGAGAAAAAGAGATCTCCGTCCTCCGTGTTTTATTCTTATAGAAGTAAGAAGAGAAGTAATGGGGCAGAAACCCTCCTTTTTACACAGCGGTCCAGACATAGACATCAAACGGCGACACATATTCAGTGTGCAGTTCCTTTGGCATTAGGGCAGGGATATCTAGATACTTTCCAAGGTTTGACATAATGAATTGTGCTACTTTTAAAAGCAAGCAACGATGTTTTCAAATCTGTAATCAAAAAGCTCCTCAAAAACACTATCGAAGCAGTTCCTGCCGTTGCTACGTAGTTCAAACGGTAACAACGGACTACTTTTCTTAGCGGATGCATGTCAATTTAAATCAATACATAAAACTATTTTTTAAATCAATAAAATCATTTTCTAAATCCATAAAAGCATTTCAATTAATATTGGGAGTCATGTCGTTACTTTGTTGAGAATGTGGAATTGGGGAACAACAAGCACCAGTGTGATTTTGGTGAGTCTGTGACTATCTAAGGGGCTTCCAAATCCGGCAGAGCAGACTTTCTATCCTGAGGAAGATTTTCTATTTGCTTGCAGTCCAAGTCATTTCTGCGTTTCTGTGTAATATCATAATAATAAAGTTATCCTTTTTCCTGGCAATGATAAATCCCTGTTTTTACAAGTTCAAGTGTTTTGAATTATTTCAACAGCGCACACGTTCTTTATTACCACATGGACACAAAATAAAGGGACATTCTTTTAACCTCACCCAAACATATTTGTTCACATTTGTGGTATCTTCTCCATTTCTTCACTTTATTGCAATAGGTTTGTAAATTATAAATAATTAGACCAATACAGTATTTTTCGTTTGCAAACTAAAATTACACATAAAGCAACATTATTTAAAGTGACACTCAAAAAGCAAAACCTCAGCTCAAGTGTCCAAAAATCTAAACACATTTTCAGCTTTGCACTCAATTTTAAATTCAACAGGGCACTTTTGCAACACTGCACGCAGTTCTACAGTCCACAGTTCTACAGTTCAGGCAAATAACTGACATAGTCACTTGTTTGCCATTTTCAAAACACTGCCATTAAAAATCAATAATCAAATATGCCAAATGACCATAAACACTGAACTGCTTTATTGACTCATCAATCAGGATGAAAGTACTGTAAAAAGACTGCATGCCTATTCTACAGGCAGGGCCCAGAGTAAAATGCTTTTGTGAGCACAAACTAGAGGGGAACAGCAAGCACCAGTGTGATTTTGGTGAGTCTGTGACTATCCTGGAGAAAGATATAGGGGGGCTTCCAAATCCGGCAGCACCAACACCTGATCTGCCGGATTTGAAGCCCCTCTTTAGTTTTTCACCTGCAGGGCCCAGAGTGAAATGCTTTGGTGAGCATAAACTAGAGGGGAACAGCAAGCACCAGTGTGATTTTGGTGAGTCTGTGACTATCCTGGCCAAAATTACAGGGGGCGCTTCAAAATCCGGCAGCTCTACTGCACTGCCGGATATGGAAGCCCCTCTTTAGTTTTTGTACCTGCAGGGCCCAGAGTGAAATGCTTTTGTGAGCACAAACTAGAGGGGAACAGCAAGCACCAGTGTGATTTTGGTGAAGTTGTGACTATCCTGGAGAAAGATATAGGGGGGGTTCCAAATCCGGCAGGAGAAATACCTGCTCTGAACATGTTATGTATAGAACAGTGCAGATCTTCCCTATTGACACCAATAATACACTTTGTTTTAGGGCACCTTTCAAAGCATTCAATGTCACCTTAAAATACAATTTAAAAAAAAATACGAGTGGCATTACAATACAAACATGTGTTGAGTAGGAATATATAAAAATGATATTCAAAGGAGCAATTCAAGTGAGTGAAGCCAGTTTGAACACATTATCTTTTAGGCTTGATTGAAAATAACACAGTGTCTGACATGATCATGTGATATAATTACTGTTATATCATTGCTTACTATTCGTGGTTATGAGACACTTAAACAACAGAGAAGGTTTTAGGAAATAGGACTATATTGACAAATCACATATTATCCTGTCATTGTCTGTTCTGTAGGAAGGAGGAATATAACAGAGTGGGACTATACACTCAAAAACGGAAGTTTATTCCAATACGAAGATTGTGACAGATCTGAAAAACGTGTCCTTAAAACGAGCCTCCTCGCAATTGTATGCACATTATTTATTCAGCCGTTTGCTGTTTAATCTGATATATCATTCAAAAGAGAGAAAAAAGCTTTGAAAAGGGTGAAAAAACGGCGAACGCTCAATACAGGCGATGACGTCACCTTTGCGCGTCCCCGCGAACAGGGCTTCAATCCACGGCAAGGCTTCAACCTACGGCATAACACCGGCTCCCGTCGTTCACTTAAAAGAGCCGGCTCTTTGAGCCGGCTCGTTCGCGACCGACACATCACTATCTCAGATGTTGTTTGGATCGAATACAGGAGCGGCAGCACAACCGCATCTCTTCTACCACGATATAAATAAATATGCCTAATGAAGGCTAAAGAAAGCTGTCTACTACTGAGTTCTATTAAATCTCCACCGCAACGCACTCCGCCTAACAGGTTATGGGCCCAGGAATGCCAGTCTAGAGCAACAAGGTAACAGAAGAACGAGCTGTTAGCCAAGAGAAGCTACTAGTGGGACCTGGATGAAGACGGCGCTGAGAGACTCCCGCGTAAACTGAAGACACGGTGTTTCTACAAGCCGCAACCCAATGTTTGGAGATAAGTGAACTGTATAAAGAGAAGACGTGTTAACGTGGATGCAACGTAAAAAATGGCCGGAGCAGGAACACCCCAGCAGATTTTATTCGATGAAACAGAAGATAAGTATGATCTGTGGGAGACGAGATTCCTTAGCCGTTTGCACATTTTGAAGCTAAAAGACACTATTTTGCGAGTGCCCATGGGTGAAGCCGCATTAGCTGCAGATCCAGGAAAAAATGAAGACTGTTATGCACAGTTAGTGAATGCCCTGGATGATAAGAGCCTGTCATTGATAAGACATGATGCCGCCGAGGATGGAAGGAAAGCCCTGAAATTATTGAGGGAGCACTATTCAGGAAAAAGCAAGCCAAGGATTCTAAACCTGTATACATCATTGACCACCATACAAATGGCAGACAATCAAACTGTTACTGATTACATGATAAGGGCTGAGAATATAATTGCAGCTCTACGTGATGCAGGAGAGAACATGAGTGATGGGCTGCTTGTAGCCACCATTTTGAATGGACTGCCAGATTCATTCAGGCCACTGGCTGTCCATGTAACACAGAACGAGGACGATGTTACATTTAAAGACTTCAAGAGAAGACTGAGGGTCTATGAAGAATCTGAGAAGATGAGGACGACTGGATCTATGGACAGTGTGATGAAGACTAACACAAGGCAAAGTAGACAAGGCACCAAGACACACTGGAAGAATGGAGAAGCCACTCTGACTTCAGTGACTTGTTACAAGTGTGGAGAAAAAGGACACATTAGAAGCAAGTGCACCCAGAAAGTGTGGTGCAGTCACTGCAAGAGCAACACACACACAGAGTCCCTGTGCAGGAAAAAGGGAAAAGAAGACGGAGCCAGGAAGGTTGCAGAGGAAGAAGAGGAGGACAACGGCGACGAGGATCATTGCTTCATGGCCAAGCAGGCAAACAGCGAGAGACCATCAGCCAAGATAAAGAAGAAAGGCATCATGGTGGACGCCGGAGCGACATCCCACATAGTGAACGATATCGCCAAGTTCAAGAGCTTTGACAACACATTCCAGCCCGACACCCATTCAATCGAGCTTGCGGATGGGACCAAATGCAGCGGGATGGCACAACGCAGAGGGACGGCGCTGATCTACCTGCTAGACAACGATGGACGTCAACAAAGAGCACAGCTGCATGAGGCACTGTATATGCCGACGTATCCACACGATATCTTCTCAGTGGCAAGAGCAACAAATGGAGGAGCGACAGTCACTTTCAAGAAGGGGGACAGCCACATGATCACCAAGAGTGGTAACAACCGGTTTGACCTCCATGAAAGTGGTAATCTGTTGTACTTGCCAACTGTTCAGAAAAATGTTGATAAATGTAATGTGTGCCACGACATGCAAACTTGGCACGAAATGTTGGGACATTGCAATTATGAGGATGTACAAAAGTTACTGGGTGTGGTAAAAGGCATGGAGATAAGAGGCAGTGCAGTCAGGCTAGCACAGCTGTGTGAAATTTGTACAAAAGGAAAATTCACCCAGACAAGGAATAGGGAGCCAGACAGAAAGGCTACAGAACCTTTACAGCTGGTCCACACTGATTTAGCCGGTCCTATGAGAACCCTAAGCTTAGAAGGGCACAAATATGCACAGTCTTTTACAGACGACTATTCGGGTGCCATAACTGTTTATTTTCTCAAATCCAAAAGTGATGCAATACATGCCACAGAGAGGTTCTTGGCAGACAAATGAAGCCGCTGACGTCACTTCTTCTTCTTCTGCTTTGGGTTTACTGGCAGGCCGCAAACCACTTCACGGCGTATACTGCCGCCCAAAGTCCCCGGCCGGAAGTCCCCGGAGTTGGGGACTGGCTTCAGTAGAAGCTGCTGGGAGTCCCAGCAGCCTTCCGAGTAAATCGCCAGAACGCCGACACCTCCTCATCTCCACCGCTCCCATGTTTTATTTTGTGTTGCCATAAGTTAGTCTCTCTGCGTTTCTGCGCTGGGCTAATGCTAATAATGCTAATGCGAGGATAATAAAATGGCGGCTTCACAACACTTTTTGGGAGTTTTACGGGGCGTGGTTTGCAATCCGCCCAGCCAATCAGAAATATAGCTATTTTCTCACAAGAGAGCCGTACGAAAGTCCCTGCTCTCTAGCAGCTCTCTGCTCTCTAGCAGGGACTTTCGTGCGGGTAAAAAGGTTCTCATGAACTAATTTTAGTACCGGCTCTTTTTGGTGTGAACGCGATAAAAGAGGCTAACGTCCACGCTAGCTGCTATATGTTTTGCATTGAGGTGATACTTGAGGCTTGATGTGCTGCGGTGATATGCGAATTCCTTTTTGCATAATTTGCACACAACCGTGCTCTTATCGACGCTTCCATCCGTCCGTTTTTAAAACAACATTTCCCACTGTTGTTCACTGTGGTTTGTTGTTGTCTGAAGTCATGAACGTTAGTTGGTGCTCCAGTATAATCGGTACGCCTGAAACTCATGGGTTAACACACACACACACACACACACACACACACACACACACACACACACACACACACACACACACACACACACACACACACACACACACACACACACACACACACACACACACACACACACACACACACACACACACACACACACACACACACACACACACACACACACACACACACACACACACACACACACACACACACACACACACACACACACACACACACACACACACACACACACACACACACACACACACACACACACACACACACACAGTTCCAGGTTGACTTGAGGCAAATATTTGTAATGTTCAGAGGTTGTTGTGTTTAATATTCATGAGAATATTTGTCATTGTTCAAATGATAATAAACATTAGCATAAAGCATATTTGTCCACTCATATGTTGATAAGAGTATTAAAAACTTGAAACATATTCCTCTAAGGTACATTTAGAACAGATAAAAAATGTGCGATTAATTTGCGATTAATCGCGATTAACTATGGACAATCATGCGATTAATCGCAATTAAATATTTTAATCGACTGACAGCCCTAATATATACACATATACATATATATATATACAGTGCAATAAGCTTCTTAGTGCAATAAGAAGCTACAGGGACGTTAATCTACGTCGGTAATATTAACTTTATTTAATACAACATTTACGGTACAACATTTACATCATACAGCCCATGTAGTATAATATTTTACAAATGATGAATTACAGCAAACAATGTGCAATATATCCATTATTACAGCTCCGTGGGATGGCAGTAAGGCGATATGGTCCGTTCTTATTGTGCATCCATGGGTAAAGATAAACGCATAGTGCTGAACACGTAACATGAACGTGCCGGGCAGCGCGGTCCCATGGGTTATATGTGCGTTCAAAATGCAGAGGGAAATAACTCTCAGAATAACGTTATTAGCACATTTTTACAACTTGAGGAACGAATGTTTTTAATAAGGGGTATACAAACGTTCATACTGGGTAGTTTATTTAGTTTAAAAAAAATTATCCAACGATTTACAGACCACTCTTTCCCCATGTAAGTCAATGGGAAAAAGTGTTTCCGAGCCTGGCAACCAAACGGAAGTGTAGTACCGCCTTTAGGCCACCACGAATATTTTCATCTGAGTCCGGCGCACTTCCTGGGGGCTTGGGGTATACTACGAATCTAGTTCAACATATCCTGGATATGTTTTGAGTTATCCGGTTGACTTAATCCAAAACAAAGCCGCTCTCGCTAAACTGTCCTACGCTGGCTATCAACTCGTTCGCTCAAGCCAGCCGTGTCCTATCTAGTAAGGTGCGCGTTCACATGAAAGGGGCGGTATCTGGAGCATTCGACCAATCCCAAACATGGAGAAGCGTACTGACAGCGCAGCGTCATACTTCCTGAATGAAAAGTCAACTATAATATTAGTCAAATATGAAGAAGTTAAACTTTAAACATCCATGACTTAAACACTTTATCCAGGATAAAAGCCATAGCTGCACCTGCAAGGTGAATACAGCTGGTAAAAGAAAAAGTGTTTGAATGCGTACATTAACAGGTTTATGATATCACTGCCCCGTCTAAGACACGAGTGGATCTGACTTTAATTACATTTGTCTCGAGTGTTTCGTCAACTTAATGTGTTGCTTAAAATAATACTTCTGCATACAGTGGTTCCCAAACTTTTTGTGCCCAAGGCACACCAAAGGACAAGTAAAAATCTCAAGGCACACCTATTGTGCAAAATAGCCCTTATAACACGTGTTATCACTCATATCATGTAAAATATCTGTAAATGTGCATAATTATTTACAAATGCCAAATAAAATGTGACAAAGACAACTATATTACTCATGAAATATTTATTAACGAAATATTTCAGAAATGTATTTGAAACTTTATCAAATTAGGCTTAATCAAAGCAGCAACACACTCATTTAAACCAGACAGGTCACAACATTAAAAATGAGGCAAAGGAAACTCAGCAGAAATTCAGCACAGAGAACTGTCAATGCAAGGAAGCTGCATTGTCCATGGTCCTGAACTACAAATTATAAATGTAACATTTCAGCAATCAGCATTGAAACATGTGCTGACTTACAAATTAGTGAGATACATGTGCGTGTCGGGGCGCTGAGGAGAGGGCCACTCGCAAGTCCTGTTCAACAGAGAGCCGTGACCTCCTGTTGTTCTGATTACATATTACTTTTTAAAAAGTAATATATTACATTACTTCGTAACTATCTACATAAAGTAATTCGTTACTATACTCGCCGAGCACGTACGAACTGCGCATGCGTGAGTGGCAATAACTCTGTGTATTTGTCATTCAAAACAGGCAACAACCGGAAGACAGAGAAGAAGAACAGACTCCGTGATATCAACAAACAACAAATAGCGTGTGCGTTAGCTTCACCTTAGCATGTGTTCTTTGCAGGTGCTTGTTGAGGTTTGACCACGTGGTGTTTCCAGCAGTGGATAACAGCTTCTGGCCTGGACACAGTTTGCACCTCACCGTCACATTCCTGTCTATTCTTCGGACGAACTCAAAAATAATGGGCATACCTCCACCCCTCGAAAGTTATCGCTGACTCAGCCATGTTTATGCAGCACTGCACGTGGAGATGTGGACACGCAAGTCGCGCAGATTAAGTACATATAAACCTACAAAGTACTGATATAGTAAATTAAAAAGTAATTATATTTGTGTAGTTGTATATTGCAATAATAACGTATGGTTGTCACAAAATCCCACGGCACACCCGGACTTGCCTCACGGCACACCAGTGTGCCGCGGCACACCGTTTGGGAACCACTACAGCATGTGACACTGTAAGCGTTGCACGGCCAGATACGGCTCAAGAAGCTGACTCAGATAAGGAAATATATGATACATTATGATGCGATATGATGATAATGGGACACATCGACGTCTGCACTCACAGTGCCGCGGACAGTAGGCTACGTAATGTTACTTTGATCCGGTTACTTATGTTGTGGCAGATATTTAAGTAAGCTTTCTTAATGCTAATGCTATAATAGTCAGATTGCTCTGAAGATGGGAAGGGATATTCTCTTAATGTTCACACAGACGGTGATTTGAACTGCAACGGCAGTTTAAATTGTATTTCCTTTATCCTGTAATATGACTTGATCGCTTTAAACTGATGAATTGGAAATGGGGGACCCTGATGTAAACAAGACGAAAGTCTTTCTCTGGTCTGCATCCCCTTAACAATTGTATGTTTTGAGCTGTTCTGTACTGTACCCAATATACAAGCTGTTAATAAACTTTTCAATCAATCAATCAATCAAACTCTGCACACTGTTGTTATCAGCTGTTCCACCATGGTTTTTACCTCAACCTGTAATAGATGTATCCTTATTGAAATGGTTACATTCAATGAAAAATAAAATCAATGTGCAGGCTTACATGAACACTGTTTTACATGAACAATATGGGCAGTTTATACATTAAATAAATCAACAATATAGTGGCGATATGCTCCAAGTGGAAGCGATTCGCCATTAAAGCGAAGAAGAAGAACTCTGCACAGTTGCTCTCTTATCCTGGAACCTATCCTGCTCTGGCGCAGGCTAGCCGTTCAGAATAAGTTATCTAGCCCGCTAAAACGTGAACCAGCTTCGTAGTACCGGAAATCCTAATAGTTATCTTGCTAAACGAAAATCCTGCTTCGTAGTATACCCCCCACGCTAGCCGTTCAGAATAAGTTATCTAGCCCGCTAAGAAGTGAACCAGCGTCGTAGGACCGGAAATCCAGGAAGTTAGCTCACTAAACGAAAATCCTGATTCGTAGTACAGGCCCCTGGTCTGATTCTGAAACCTGTTCTGAAATGTAAAAAAATCATCCTGTTTTCGGAATGTATTTTTTGTTAGATGCCTGAAGTAAAATCTGTGGTTATCACAAGCTTAAGATACTTCTTTGAATGACATTACATATGTCAGTAAATACCTCACTGGTGAATGTCTGAAGTGTGACTAAATGAGACGACTAAACATCATCACGCGAAACATTAGCCGTCTTTAGCTTAGCGGTGGTGATACGCAGCCATGTCGTTAGTTTATTGCCTAATGTTAGCTTTTTACTTCTGCCGATTGCATTTATGCCTCAACTATTATAAAAGTTGTGTTAATATGTGGAGATTATCCAGCTGAAAAAACATGGAAGTATCAAAAAAGTGTGATTGCCACAGATCTTATTTTCTGCAACATTCCAATTTAAATGTTTTATGTGAAAATCCCATTGCTTTTTTTGAGGGAGCCCACGCAATGGTTGGCCTACATCCATTTGTCATCACTGCACCACTCATAACACTTTTTTTTTTGCTGAACTTGTGTTTGATAAGGCTTAATTGAATATTTCTAAAGTGTGAATGTAAAGTAAAAGTATTTGTTCCCTTCATCATACTCAGCTATCCACTGATTTGGCTATGTGTGCAAAACAGATTGTTCCTGCAAATCCAGGTGTTAGAGTTTCCATTTCAAAATGTTTCACAGTTTTGGGACAGCCATGGAAAACTGGAGGTGGAGACATTCTTCTTGCTGTGACTAGAGACAAGTTTTTCCAAAATGAATCCTCTGCTCACTATAGTGTCTTCAAGGCCTGGGGGTAGTACTTGAGGAAGATCCTGCGGGCGATCTCGTACGTGTCGCCCTGAGGCTTGGTCGGATATTTTCGGGCGTTGTAAATGAACCCCTTCTCCACCTGGAACACGGCCTGGTTAAAGGTGTCCTGCTTGTATGGCCGTCCAGTGTCCAGACAGTCTACCAGGGTTTCAACGAAAAGACCCCATCTCTGGGCGTAGTAGTCCTCCATGAGGCCCCCCCACTCTTTGCTGGCGTAGTCCAGGATCTCACCGCTGGGACCCCACAGAGTAAGCTGGTTCCTGGCATTCATGTCGTACAGCTGGGCCTCCTTCTCATCCAGGGCGAAGGAGCGGGCCCTCTCCAGCCATGTCCCCAACAGGAAGTTGCGGTCGCTGCTCAGCAGACGGTTGAGTTCAGGCAGGAGGTCGTACACCAGCACCCCCCCCGCAGTCAGCAGCTCTGGCAGCTTCTGGTTCTTGAAAGCATCTGCGATATCCTGGTAGAAGCTTGTTGTCAGGACTTGTAGGACCTGCCGAGTCACGTCCACGAGATCGCAGCGGAAAGTCTCCTTGGACATGAGGGACGGAGCCGCCTCGATGATCAGTTTCCAGGCTTTGAACAAATCAGCCGGGTCGTACCACCGGTCAGCGTTCATGTGGAGAGAGGGTCTGTGCACCAGGGGGCTGTGGTTGTGGTTTTTGTAGTGTGGCACGGTGCAGTTGTAGACGCTGGCGAACAGCAGCCTCCACGCCGCCGTCAAGCTGTCCTGCGTGCTGCCGTAGCGACGGATAGCGTACAGCGACACCCACTTGGACAGGTTGACCGGCTCCTTACGCCATGCCAGCTCGCTCATCAGCTCGTACATCACTGGATTCTGCTCAATGCCCTCAGGCGTCATGCCTATGCCAACCAGGGTGGAGTTTGGGAACTGTAAGGCTTTGAAGGGCCCCGAGTTCATGCTCTCCACCGTGCCAAAGAATCCGCTGTTGCCCCCAAAGTTCTGCAGCATGCACCAGATGAAGGGCTGCCCGTAGAAAGACTCTGTGTAGGAGAAAATTGGCTCCGTCTCTGCAAACAGGTCCAGCACGATCATTCTGCCCAGAGGCACTCCGTGTAGTAGAGCCTGAATCTGGGCCGGCTTCCAGAACGCTGTGTCACTGAAGAACAGCCAGCCCTGCATCAGCCAGATTGCCTGAGGATCAACTGGGGACAAAACATGAGATTTAGACGAGGGGCAAGAAGGGGACAGTTCTCCAGCATGAAAAGTCAGCAAGAAACTCAAGGAGGCTTTCTGTGTAGGAGAATTGAACAACAGGCTGGGTTGAGATAGTTACTATAAATGTAATCCGTTACAACTACTAGTCATATTTTCAACAATGTAATCAGTAAGCCAATACCACAGGTACAAAGTAATGTAACCTGATTACTTTCAGCTACTTTTGGTTACCTTGATATCAAATGAAATGCAAATACATAAGAGAGAAAGGAATAACAATAAGATGTGTTCCACTTAGAGATATTGTAGGTATGTAAAGCAACAAAACAATATGATCTTAGAAAAGAAGAAAACTGAATATTTTCTACCAAAAATATGTCACCTTAAATTATAGGCAAGTCCTACATAATAGTATAGTTTACAAATGTTGTATTTGTAATTCAATGTCTTGTCTATATGGAAGCAAACAAGAGACAGAAGTATTTGAATTTTATCAGACACCGAATTTATCGCATTGAAAATAATTACTTTGAAAATCATATATCTGATTGTTTTGCTCCGAATTTACCTATGTGAAATAAAAATATAACAATTCAAGTTAAAAAAATTTGAATAGTCAAATTCAGATCCCAAAAATTCAAGTGAAAAAAATTAGAATGTACAATTTCGGTGTTTAAAAATTCGACGTCAAAAATGTCGGTGTTTAAAATTCGATGTCCAAAATTGCGATGCAACATCATCCGGGCTACTCAGACAGGATAAGCAATCGAGCCCGAATGCAATCAAACCGACTTCTGGCCTATCAGAGCCAAGCGGCGAACTCTGGGAGTGCGGTGAAGCCCAATGCTGCAAACTGTAGGCGATGGATGCAGATGGGAGCAATTCCCGTAGACCCTATGTTAAAATGTCCAACTTAACATCAGAAAATGAACATGTTTCTAGTCTGGATCCACAAAAACATATTCTGTATATAGTTAGATTCCCCCTTCATGACAACGGGATTGCTGCTCCTAGCTCCTCTGTCTCACTGCTAGCTCCGTTAGCTCCATTAGCGCCGTGATGGTACAGGGGCTCAGCTCATGAGGAGAACACTACTTGAACTCGGCCGTGTTTGTTGTGTTGGTTCCTGGTGGACTATTCGTCATGCAAATATAGGATTTATCTGAGGTTAAAACAGACCGTCCATGAATGCAGTTTCTTCTGTAAGAACTCATTATACCCTACTGTCCTACTAGGGCATTGCGTTCCAAGAATGCAGGGTTGTTCCTAGAGTCTCTAAAAGTACAATGGGAGCCAGAGCCTTTTCTTATCAAGCTCCACATTTGTGGAATCAGCTTCCAGTTTGTGTTCGGGCGGCAGACACCCTATCCGTTTTTTAAGAGTGCGCTTAAGACCTTCCTTTTTGATAAAGCTTATAGTTAGGGCTGATTAGATTCAGCCCCTAGTTTTGCTGATATAGACTTAGTTTGTCGGGGGACATCTTACTTCTTCCTTCTCTCTGTCTATACCTGTGTACTCTCAAGTTCCGATTAACCCAGCTTCCCCACATTTCTTTCTTTTTGGTGTCTATATACGCCGGGATCCGGAGTCATGGATGATCCCGTCGCTGCGGTCCTGTGTCCTGGATCTTGAGTCGTGGCTGTGGTCCTGGATCATAAGTCCTGGATGGATATCCTCGTGGATTCATCTTCCTATTATACACACATGCATTTCCAAACATTTGGACTACCTATGTTGCAAATGTATTATCTTTTCAATTTACACACGGCATCTATTGCACGTCTGTCCGTCCTGGGAGAGGGATCCCTCCTCTGTTGCTCTCCCTGAGGTTTCTTCCATTTTTCCCTTTAAACTGTGGGTTTTCTCCGGAAGTTTTTCCTTGTACGATGTGAGGGTCTAAGGACAGAGGGTGTCGTATTGTCATACTGATATTCTGTACAAACTGTGAAGTCCACTGAGACAAATGTAACATTTGTGATATTGGGCTATATAAATAAACATTGATTGATTGATTGATTGAAGTCAACCCTGCGTACTTTATGTTATGTTACTGGTGTTTTTATTAAGCTAACATTAATGAATGTTTAGAGTTGGGTTAGCATTTGAGCAATCGGTAGCTCCATCTGTGCTAACGATGATATGCGTAGCATCCAAGTTAAACGTAATAGAGAAGTATAAAACAAAAGGCTTCTGTGCGAGGTTGGTAAAATAAGGTCATCCTTGTACGTTAGATAGTTAGTTTGCTAGTTAGGTTACTGTATGCATTGTTAAGGTTCATTTTAATTCGCTATGCTCTACTATAGCATAAAATAGACTAACTGTCTTCAACAATACGTTGACTTTAGCTAGTGTATATTAAATCAACCTCACAATAAAATGTGTGTATCTTTAAAATATGAACGTCACATTTCAAGATGGTCCAGAAATAACGGTCACTTAGATATTGTAATATGGTTTGTTGAACTGGAGTTATTTATTGCAGCTAACCACCTATCCGACTAACGACCCAAACATTGTTGTTTTTAATATTATTACCAATGCCTCTTTTAATTGTATTATCATCACACTTGAGAAACAGCCTCATCGTGGCTGTAGAACGTAACATGTAACTTAATGCCTGCATTTAAGGACGATGAATAGCGTAGTCAATGCTTTACTGACAAGGAAATGATTTGTTTAAATAGTAGATACAACGTTATGGGACTTCAGTGCAAATTAAGCTTAACCATTGCATTTGTTAAATAGGTTTGTGTCTTACCCTTACGTGTGTGATACATATGAATATAGCATATGAAAACATTAATTTGACTGACTCGTGAAAAACTCATCCAAAGTAACAGTAAAATAAAAAGGACCTCCACAATAATACTCAAACTGATACAGTATAAGGACTGTGATATCCAGCAATTTCTTAAGTACAACAATAAGATTATGACCCGTTTTTAAAAGAAGATAAAAAGTTGTTTGCATGTAAAGAAGTCTGTAACCCACGCATGTAACTTTACATCTGTTTGTTCAAAGTGTCCTTAAAGTGATCCAGACAGGCTGGACCAGAGGAGGAGAGACAGATCTGGACTCCTGACAGCAGAGAACTTCAGCACGGATTCCAAGGTACATCTTTTTCATACTTTACAAAGAATGCATAAAGTAATGACTCTAATACACTGATATACAGTGGGGCAAAAAAGTGTTTATTCAGCCACCAATTGTGCAAGTTCTCCCACTTAAAAAGATGAGAGAGGCCTGTAATTTTCATCCTAGGTATACCTCGACAGAATGAGAAAAAAAATAATCCAGAAAATCACATTGTCTGATTTTTAAAGAATTTATTTGCAAATTATGGTGGAAAATAAGTATTTGGTCAATAACAAAAGTTCATCTCAATACTTTGTTATATACCCTTTGTTGGCAATGACAGAGGTCAAACGTTTTCTGTAAGTCTTCACAAGGTTTTCACACACTGTTGCTGGTATTTTGGCCCATTCCTCCATGCAGATCTCCTCTAGAGCAGTGATGTTTTGGGGCTGTCGCTGGGCAACACAGACTTTCAATTCCCTCCAAAGATTTTCTATGGGGTTGAGATCTGGAGACTGGCTAGGCCACTCCAGGACCTTGAAATGCTTCTTACAAAGCCACTCCTTCGTTGCCCGGGCGGTGTGTTTGGGATCACTGTCATGCTGAAAGACCCAGCCACGTTTAATCTTCAATGCCCTTGCTGATGGAAGGAGGTTGTCACTCAAAATCTCACGATACATGGCCCCATTCATTCTTTCCTTTACACGGATCAGTCGTCCTGGTCCCTTTGCAGAAAAACAGCCCCAAAGCATGATGTTTCCACCCCCATGTTTCACAGTAGGTATGGTGTTCTTTGGATGCAACTCAGCATTCTTTCTCCTCCAAACACGTCTAGTTAAGTTTTTACCAAAAAGTTCTATTTTGGTTTCATCTGACCATATGACATTCTCCCAATCCTCTTCTGGATCATCTAAATGCTCTCTAGCAAACTTCAGACGGGCCTGGACATGTACTGGCTTAAGCAGGGGCACATGTCTGGCACTGCAGGATTTGAGTCCCTGGCGTAGTGTGTTACTGATGGTAGCCTTTGTTACTTTGGTCCCAGCTCTCTGCAGGTCATTGACTAGGTCCCCCCGTGTGGTTCTGGGATCTTTGCTCACCGTTCTTGTGATCATTTTGACCCCACGGGGTGAGATCTTGCGTGGAGCCCCAGATCGAGGGAGATTATCAGTGGTCTTGTATGTCTTCCATTTTCTAATAATTGCTCCCACAGTTGATTTCTTCACACCAAGCTGCTTACCTATTGCAGATTCAGTCTTCCCAGCCTGGTGCAGGTCTACAATTGTGTTTCTGGTGTCCTTTGACAGCTCTTTGGTCTTGGCCATAGTGGAGTTTGGAGTGTGACTGTTTGAGGTTGTGGACAGGTGTCTTTTATACTGATAACGAGTTCAACCAGGTGCCATTAATACAGTTAACAAGTGGAGGACAGAGGAGGCTCTTAAAGAAGAAGTTACAGGTCTGTGAGAGCCAGAAATCTTGTTTGTTTGTAGGTGACCAAATACTTATTTTACCGAGGAATTTACCAATTCATTCATTAAAAATCTTACAATGTGATTTCCTGGATTCTTTCTCCCCATTCTGTCTCTCATAGAGAAAATTACAGGCCTCTCATCTTTTTAAGTGGGAGAACTTGCACAATTGGTGGCTGACTAAATACTTGTTTGCCCCACTGTACAATACATGCCATTAAACATGACTAAATACTAGATCACCTACACATCAGTGATGTTGAGTGTACTTTCTTAGCAAAAGGTTACATTTACATGTTACCAAGCAACATCACTTATTTGTTCAACTTTCACATTTTAATGTATTTAAGGCAAATATTATTGAACATAGTGAGAACTGCGACCCTTTGTCTCTGCATACTGACTGTACATGTTAAAAGTGATTATTTCAGTGAGACAACCGAACAGAGCAAGCTTCTGCACTAAGTTTTGATAACAGTTAAATATTATTTTAATAATACATTTATTTCAATGTTGATGAATTTAGAACGGTTTATTCATAATCCGATTATCTTTGTAGTACACTGTTGGATTTAAAAAACACATTCAAATAAAAATAAAAATAAAAATCATATTTATAGCCCCTGAACACCTCTTTCTTAAATAACACACTTGCTCTGCAATAATGTTTTGGACTGCTTCACCATTTTCTCTTTCTCTGAGGGTCCAGAAGAACATCCAAGAGAGAAAGGAAAAGCTGATGTCATGAGATTTAAGGGCAGTACAGGACATTCACTAAGAGACACTTATATTGTAACACAAAGACCTGCACACTGACTAGTTTTGTAGTCTAACAGGAACTTAATTGTTGTGTTGTTTTGTGTTTTACGTTGCACCTCAGAGACAGTGTGATTATTGTCAGGCCTATAAAGTTTGGCACAAAAAAAAGTCCGCTGATCAAATGCATTTGCCTCACTTTATGAGCTTCACAATACTTGTGCCTTGTACCGCAGAGTTTGCAACGTCACAAATAAATGGTGCCAATCTTCAGTCAGATGTGAATGTGTAATTTAACATTTTCAGTAAGAATAATGAACAAAAGGAGTGGAAATACAAATACAATTTATTGAAATATGAACTAAAAGTTATCAAGCATGAACCATCACCATTTTTTTTTTTTAATAAAAACGAAATAATATACATAAGTTACACTAAATGTTAATCTGTTAATTGACAGGCTAGGCCTGTGCATGTGGTAACAGCTATGCCCAGCATGGGCTAAGTTCTGTAGGTGCAGCTGGTGCAGGTCCTCCTCCCTCAGGCCTGGTCCTCCTCCCTCAGGCCTGGTTCTCCTCGCAGGGAAAGACCCTCAGCCCTCTCTGGCCAAAGCAACAGACAGGACGTTCATGGAGCTGAGGTTTCCCCCAAAGTCTCTAATCATCCATCCTGTGAATATGAGAGGGGAAACAATAGTGTAATAGATGCTTTGGACAATAAGAAATATAAAAGTTAACTGTTGAGTTGCTCAGTTTTTTAGATTGACAGGGTTTAATAATACAAACAAAAGGAGAGGCACCGTAAAATAAAGATTGGTCTTTCAATAAATTGTGTTGATTTTGTCTTTTTAATTGTTTGTCTAAAGTCAAGTAGCTAGAACCGTTACTTTTTTGAATGATACAGTCTGGTTATAATGTTTGGAGGAGGCATCACAGGTAAGAGCACCATTTGTTGTGTTCCATCCACAACAAAAATGGTTTGTGTGTATTTATTTATCTACTATTTCTTTAATCATTACTGTCAGTCCAAAACAAGAGATTTTGTTTAAGTAACATGTTTTTAAAACATTATCTCTTTTCCACTACACTATCTTGAATATTGTAGTTTTTACATCGCTACATTTATCTAACAGCTTTAACATTGTAAAGGTGTCACTTCGGACTCTGGGTAATTATGACGGCATGTCCTACTATTTTGAGAGTTTGAACAAACCAGACCTTCATCAATTAATGTAGAAAATAGTCAGCACATTAAACCATTATGAAAGTAATCATTAGTTAGTTCATTGTTCAAAATGAGCTACAACTACAACAGTTAAGTCAACTCTTGCATCGGTAATAATAAAACAAATGATATAATATAATAGTATAACTTGTGTCTACTTTAAATACTTTAACAACACTTTCCTAATTATACTAGCATACTTTTACTAAAGTAACATTAACATTTTAAATACTCTCTTACAAAAGTAAGAGAGTATTTCGTATAGTGTAGCATGGTCTACTTGACTTATCTAACCGAAGTGACGGAGCTTGCTAACAGCAAGGCACAAGGCTCACTCATTTAGCTAGCTAATGTAAGATACAAATGCTGTTGAGCCCTCACTGCTTGTAAAATAAAGAGCACAAACTGACTACTTACCCGAGCCCCACTGTTCTCCGTCATTTTTCTCCCGGGTTGTTGTGATCACATGACTGACAAAGCCGTGCTCTGATAGGCCAGAAGTCGGTTTGATTGCCTTCGGGCTCGATTGCGTATCCCGTCTGAGTAGCCCGGATGATGCTGCATCGCAATTTTGGACGTCGAATTTTATACACCGAAAATGTTGAAGTCGAATTTTTTTCACTTGAATTTTTGGGATCTGAATTTGAACATTTTAATTTTTAAATTTTTATTTCACATAGGTAAATTCAGAAGAAAACAAATTCAGATACATGATTTTCAAAGTAATTATTTTCAATGCTATAAATTCGGTGTCTAATAAAATTCAAATACTTCTGTCTCTTTGTTTGCTTCCATGTCTACCCATCATAAAATGATATTTATTTTAAAATGTATTGAAATGTTGTTATCTTGCTAGCAACCCCCGTTTTTGAAAAATGTATCAGTAAAGTAGTAAAGTACTGTTTATGTAGTGAAGACAGTAGGGGTGTAACGGTTCACAGAAGTCACGGTTCGGTTAGTACCTCGGTTTGGGGGTCACGGTTCGGTACGGTTCGGTACAACAAGAAAAAGCAAAAAAAAGTCCCAAATGCATAATTCCAGGTTTGTTGTTATTTATGTTTGAACAGTAGTGCAAGTTTCAGTTTAAAAATAAAGAACTATTTTTTGAATAATTAACTGTATTAAACAGTAAACAAACCATACACAGTACCACACACACTCAGATGGCCATATTATCTATAATGGCTGATGTCAAACAAAAAGGTTCAATAAACTATAAAACTAAAAAGAATGTCTTGAAAATATGACATCATAAATAATAAGAAAGTGTTTCAAGAGCGCATAGTCGTTGAAAAACATATGCCAAAAGCTTCCGTTATTTATTTTGGTCTCACGGCTATTGGTTTATAAAAACAGCGGGGATCAGCTGCTGAACTGCTGTTGTCTTTTGCCGGGCTCAGGTGATTGGCAAATCTGGGTGATGCCTTCTGATATGATTTAGCATGTTTGGCGTGTGTTACCACTAGCATACCGCACCGCTGTAGAACAACGGCGACACACCGTCCTCGTCCGATCCACCACTCGCACTCCATCGTTATTGTAGTCCACAGGGAACCTGAAATGTTCCCACACAGCTGATTTAAAAGAAGCAGGTGGGTTCTAGCTCCTGTGTGTTATCTGAAATCGCCATACTAACTGTTCTTCTTCTTGTATTTTGTTCGTTTTGTTGTTGTGTTTCTTCTTGTTCTTCATTTGTTGTTTAAGGGCGGCTGGCAAACAGCTTTTAGGCGCAATACCGCCCCCTAGATTATATATAGTGTAGTGGATACTGCCCTGAATGACAGACTTTTTTTTTTTTTTTTTTTTTCAGCGACAGACCCGCTCGTAAAAAAAAGGCATATTCGTTGTGTGACTGCGTGTGCCGAACCGTGACGGTACGGGACGAATACGGATACCGTTACACCCATAGAAGACAGTATTTTTTGTGTCCTGGTTACATAATCCTGTTACATGTAATCCGTTACTCCCTAAGCCTGACAACAGGTCATAATCGGGTCATCGGTTGTTTCACTTGTCACATCAGAACATCAGCATTCTGGCAGGAAGCGTTCGATCAGGACATTAGTGGTAGACGCTCACCTGCGGTCATGGAGGCAAAGACGGAGCGGCTGACTGCTGACAGGTAGGCGGGGTCAGAGGAGGGGGGGGTTATCTCGTTGAAAGTGTCAGTGTTGTAGATGTGATCTGTTCCAAACTGCTTCACCACCTGGGACAGGTAGAGGGAGCCGATCTGCAGGAACAGAGGGTCCCGGGGGTCTAAGACGTAGGAGCACGAGTAGCTGCAGTTGAAGTGAGACCAGGGGCCCAGCCTGGTCACATTGGCTTCTGGGAACAGCCTGAAACACAGGAAACACCTCAGAGGTTAGAGCTGAATCTGCACCTCACTGGGCCCAGCCATATTATCTTCACAGAATTATCAGTATTAGGGCTGCAGAATCTGAAAACGGAGTGGGATTCATTTGACAGACTTTGCAATTGCGATATGATTTATAGTTTTGGAGGGATTGATCAATTTCTCATTATCATTGAAACATATCTGTTCCAAACAAATATGTAAACATTTTGTATGCTGGGTTATCTCTGCAGCAACACAACACTTCCTTTCAAATTGAATTTTAACACAGCGTTTGTTTACAAATATTGGGCTTCCTTGGATTTGGATATTGGGCTAGTCCATGCGGTGATTCTCAGCATAAATGTCCCTCGAACAGTGAATGTGAAGCATTTGGTCTGCATGATAGACAGATAATACTATAATAATGAAGTTGAGTTTGTGAGAAATCTTTAAGCTGATCACGTTCATCAAGTTCAGGAGTTGTTATCTTGTATCTTGTGGGAGGCTGTGGCTCAGTGGGTAGTGCGCTGAACTTCGAATCAGGGGTTAGCAAGTTCGAGTCCCACTGCAGTCAGCATGTCGTTGTGTCCCTGAGACACTTCCCCCCAAATTGCTCCTGTGGAGATTGCCCACAGTACTGAATGTATGTAAGTCGCTTTGGATAAAAACAACAAGTGTAATGTATATTCATATAAGATCAATGAATTAAGCTTATTGAATTGAAGCTTGTGAACAATTCGCAGTTAACAGCTGTTATTCCAACGATTAATATTCATATCAACATTTAGGAAAACTAAGTATGGGATTGTTCTCAGTAGGTGACTTATATTAAATTACTTTAGATAGTTAGTACGAGCCTAAAAGTTAGTACGAGCCTAAAAAAAAAATCAGCAGTATATTTCTATAAGGTTGAAACCTAAACCAGCATGAGTCACCTGAGGATTCCAGCGGGAATGTTCCCAGAGAAGGCCGGCAGCACGGGAATCATTCCGAAGGATCTCATCCGCTCCAAGATTTTAAACTGCAAAAAGAGAGAAAAACATATAAAAAAAGGTTTAATCCACTAACTAATGTGAACAGTTCAATTCAATTCTACCTTCTCATAAAGTGGATTAAATCAATTAGTTTGTTGTCACTGTTTGAAATCTTCACAAAACCGTTTGTGAGTGCAACGGTATCATATAAAGAGAAAATACCTCTGAAGCCACTATTATGTACAATAGTGATGTGTTAATAGTTTGTGTTTTAAAAAGATAAGACATACTGCAGTTTGTAACTGGTCTTCTTTCAGCACATTCACTCAGTCTCACTCATGTGTTTGTCACTACCACTTGGTGGTGCCAGAGTTATAAAAACATGATTCTAGTCATAGTGGCTTCATCTGTGTTGACAGGAATGGACGGTTCAGTACTTGGAGGAAGAGCTGGTTCACGTGCCAGGACTGAGGCAGGGGCCCTCCAAACTTGAAAAGGTTCCCCATTCGGTTCCAGGCCAGGAACGCGGGGCCGGAGAAGAACTCCTCGATCTCTGACTGGTTCAACCCGAGAGCCTTGTAAACCTGAAGGACACAACAAGGTAATAAGTTCATGTTCACATATCAATAAATGTATCATGCTTCTATGGTAGCAAAGATCAAATTAAATTACAATTTATCTTCCTGATCCTGTTAATGACTGGCTTTAAGCCCCTGTAACACTGTCCCGAAATGTACACACGATGGACACACGAATATTGAATTGTGAATTTCGCACGAAGATGGCCCCGAACCACACACGAAGGCAACATTTACATTACATTTAAGACATACAACTGCAACGAAAGTAACACAAACAATTATGTTAAAGTACTATGATACTGTACTGATATTTTCAGACTTTGTTCTTTACTTTTCAAGGCAAATGGAGTTTGCCTGAACAAGTCAGGAGTGAAATTGTTTATCTCTAACATATTCAACTGCCTGCGTCATCAATCTGTTCCCTCTGCCAAGGACAAGCGGCAAGAGGAATCAAAACAGGAGAAAGACACAACACATCGCGCAGAAAACCCTGAAGAAGTATCACTGCACCCGCCTGAGGAATGTTCTGATTATGGGAGACCTATGAGACAAATGGAGGAGTCTCCACTGCCCGTCACCCTCCCTGTCAACGCCTTTGAGGATACTCTTCATTCATCCCCCAGCTCTCTCTACTCTCCGCTCACCCTTGCCCACCCCCCTGGAGTTCGATGACCGCATGAAGGCGACACGCAGGGTTGGCAGCATGTCCTTTACCCCCGCCCCTCAACGACGCCCACCAAAATCACCGAAGCAGAGATGCGCACCATCTCCCCCGGCTTTATTACCATGCCTACCACAATCATCCAAACCACAACAATACAAGGAAGATGGAAGCAGATTTCCAAACCCCCCTTTCTACAGTGTAGCCCTCACCCTGCCCTCCTATGATGAGAGGAGCAGGGTGGTGGGTCCTCCCTCCCCTTCAAAGCCTGATAGGGATGTGTGTGTACAAAACACAGCAAACTGATATCTGCTGGGTCCAGGCTCAAGGGCGTATGGCACTCTCAACTCTTTCCAGGACATGCCGGGGCCCTGCCTGCCTATAGCTTTGCCGATATCTGTGTTGATAGGTAATAGATTAAGAGCGGTGAATCATCTTAGAAACAGGAAGCGCTCAAACGTTTGTGTGAGTGTATCTAATTTAGCAGTGATTCCATGTCAGCCACAGCTTGTTACAAAAAACATGACTGATAGTGTGTTTAACAAACTTAAACTAGCTTTATTAAATGTCAGGTCTTTGGCAGGAAAAACATTTTTAATCAATGATTTTATCACTGAGCACAATCTCGATTTTATGTTTTTAACAGAAACTTGGATTGAACAAAATAACAGTGCAGCTGTTCTTATCGAATCAACCCCTCCCAACTTTAGTTTTATGAGTCAGGAAAGAATGCATAAGAAAGGGGGTGGAGTTGCTATTCTGTTCAATGATTCCCTTCAATGCAGGAAGACATCTTATGGAAACTTTGATTCTTTTGAATATGTGGCCCTTCAGCTGAAATGCTCCTCTCGAGCTCTGTTCCTAAATATCTATAGACCACCCAAATACTGTGCAAGCTTTTTTGAGGATTTTACCGAACTGCTGTCTACAGTGTGTATTGATTTTGACCGTCTAGTCATTGTTGGTGATTTTAACATCCATGTTGACAACCCCCAGGACAGAGGGGCAAAATAACTGTTTTGTGTTCTTGATAGCTATGGACTGACTCAGCATGTGACGGAGCCTGTAAGAGAATATTTTAATCTGATCTGTTTATAGAGTTTCTTATAGTTTCTTAGACTCTGTGATACTGCAAACATGTGTTGTAACTATCAGTCAAAGACTCCTCTGTAGGTTGAGGTCACAGGTCAAACGCTTCTCCTATATCCGTGGGGGAGGGTTGAGGCTTGTCTGCATCTCTTTGAGACAAGTAGGTTATTGTCTCCCATCTGCTATTGATTAGGTAAACGCGGGCTTCTGTGGGCCGCCTCTCCTCGTGTAGCTGCGATGCTTGGAGGCTTTTTGACAGAAATGATTTTGGTGGACCACGAGGAGGGTGGGAAACTAAAGTGATCTCCCCGGCCGTATGTATTGTCTGTACTGTGTTCAATAAAACTCTCAGTGCTTTGGCTAACGACGTTCCAGACTCCTTCATTCTACCTCAACATTGCAACAACAGAAGTTTATCTTCACAGAGCCCACGCACAATAAGGGGCACACCCTGGACTTAATTATCTCAAAGGGTCTGTATATCTCTAAGGTTTTGGTGACTGATGTTGCACTCTGACCATTCCTGTGTTTTCTTTGAGAGCTCTATTTCTGTTCACAAAAATGTTCAAAAAGAGGTAACCACAAAGCGATATTTAACTGAAAATACTAGGGAAATGTTTACTCAGAATTTTTCTTCCACACTTGCCCCTGCTAACATCTCAGTAAATGAGCTAGTAGATCATTTTAATTCAAAAATTAAAAATGTTATAGATAATATTGCTCCAACTAAGGTAAAGGAAGTGTCTGGCAAGAAAATATCTCCATGGAGAAAGGCCATGACCGTGAAAACAGAAAAAAGAGAATGTCGAAAACACAATTCCATCAGATTAATGATAAAAACCTAGAGGACATTATACAACTTCTGAAATCCTCCTCCTGCGGCCTTGATATTATTCCAACAGGATTTTTCAAAGATGTTTTGCCTTGCATGGCCTCAGATCTACTTCATATAGTAAACAAATCTCTTCACTCAGGTATTTTTCCACAGGCCCTGAAAACTGCAGTCATTAAACCGCTCTTAAAAAAGAATAATCTAGATGCTTCAGTAATGAACAATTACAGGCCCATATCAAACCTGCCATTTCTAGGTAAAATCATTGAAAAAGTTGTTTTTCAACAGTTGAGTAATTTCTTGCATTTAAATAACTGTTTTGATGTGTTCCAGTCAGGCTTTCGTCCAAACCACAGCACTGAGACTGCTCTTGTAAAGGTCTTCAATGACATCCACTTAAACACAGACAGTGGCAGAACTTCAGTGTTAGTATTATTAGATCTCAGTGCTGCATTTGACACTGTTGACCACAGCATATTACTAGACCGACTGGAAAACTGGGTGGGACTTTCGGAAACAGTTCTAAATTGGTTTGAATCCTACTTAAAGGACAGAAACAACTTTGTTTCTATAGGTAAATACACATCTGAGTTGACAAATATGACATGTGGGGTACCTCAAGGCTCCATCTTGGGGCCTCTTCTCTTTAACGTCTACATGCTACCACTGGCTCAGATAATGAAGAACAACAAAATAAGTTACCATAGCTATGCGGATGACACACACATTTACGTAACCATTTCACCAGGAGACTATGCTCCAATTCAAACACTGTGTAAGTGCATTGAACAAATCAATGACTGGATGTGTCAGAACTTTCTCCAATTAAACAAAAATAAAACTGAGGTAATGGTTTTTGGAGCCAAGTCAGAACGTATAAAAGTTAGCGCTGAGCTTCAGTGTGCAATGTTCAAAACAACAGATAAAGCCAGAAATCTAGGTGAAGTCATGGACTCTGACCTGAGTTTCAACAGTTACATTAAAACTGTTACTAAATCAGCCTACTATCACCTAAAGAATATATCTAGGATTAAAAGACTAATGTCACAGCAGGATTTGGAAAAACTTGTCCATGCTTTTATCTTCAGTAGACTCGACTACTGCAATGGTGTCTTCACAGGTCTCACTAAAAAATCCATTAGAAAGCTGCAGCTGATTCAGAACGCCGCTGCTCGAGTCCTCACTAACACTAAGAAAGTGGATCACATCACTCCTGTTCTGAAGTCTTTACACTGGCTTCCTGTGTGTCAAAGAATAGATTTCAAAATACTGCTGCTGGTTTATAAAGCACTGAATGGTTTAGGCCCAAAATACATTTCTGACCTCCTGCTAAATGATGAACCATCCAGATCTCTCAGGTCTTCAGGGACTGGTCAGCTTTCTGTCCCCAGAGTCAGAACTAAACATGGTAAAGCAGCGTTCAGTTATTATGCTCCAAATATCTGGAACAAACTCCCAGAAACCTGCAGGTCCGCTGCAACTCTGACTACTTTTAAATCCAGGCTGAAGACTTTTCTTTTTGTCGCTGCTTTTAATTGAACTATTCATATCTTAGACTGCACTGTAACTTTTATCCATGTATTTTTCTTTTAATGTTTATTTTATTAGCTTTTCTTTTTAATGATGCCATTTTCTTAATGTCTTTCATTTTTTGTAAAGCACTTTGAATTGCCTTGTGTTGAAAAGTGCTATATAAATAAACTTGCCTTGCCTTACTTTCTCCGTCTTTATATGTAGAAGATATTACGTTTTCTCCGTCATGTTGTTGTTTCCATAGTGTTTAGAGTGGGTGAGGTCCTGATAATTTATTCCGGGAAATTACTCTGACCTACTAATTGACCTGACCAAAGTTATTGAGTCTATGTAAGTTTACTGCTTGGCTCAGATCCACCAACGTCAGCAAGATCTCACCTCTATTAACTCCCCGAAGAACCAGGTTCAATTAACTGCTGTTTCAATTCAGACAACTCTCTTAAATCTGTTTAAGCAATCCCGAAGGATTTTGATATCAGTAAATGAGGTGTGTTCCTACCTAAAAGTGAGTGTGGCAGGGTGCAATATTACCTTTGAAGCAGGAGAGGAGAGCGCAGATGTCTTTTAAGTTGTCCCAATCCAAAAGGTGGGATCAGTTTATTTGAAGAAAAATAGGTATAAACTATTACAGGGTTTTTACCTAGTCTTACATTTATTACCAAAATTGTAATTTCAACTGCCCAATTCAGTTGTGATTTCTAAATCTCCCGATAGAATTTAGAGGCATTTCCTCATAAATGACCGGTGATAATAAAAAGCACATTCAAACTTTCATTTTCACCCAATCAATTTCATACCTTTTTTCCGACACAGACGGCGGGAATAACATTCAAAAACCCATTCCTATCCGCATTAATTCGGAGGAAGATCCTCACAGGTGGCGGGTACTAATATTCACAAACACATCTCCCATCAAATCATTCCACTCAGCAAACAAAGAAATTCACTCAGTATTCAACCAAGAAATTCACTCAGCATCCAACCAAGAAAATCAAGAGATATTTACCAAGTTTGAGAGAACCTTACAGAGAGCTATTAACCCAGCTCTGAGGGCCAGAGCCTACCGGGAGAGAGTATACCAGGGGAACCCCCCTCTCTCTGTCTCGCTCCCTCCAAAAAGCCAGTCTCTTTATGCTAAAAAAACCGGATAGAAAACCCCAAAAACACCTTCTCCATACCCAACCAATGAAACAAACTGGGCATGGCCACTGATGTACAGGACTGGACATATTCTATTGGCTATGGCATAAGACACACCTTCCCATGTTTGTGTAAAAAAAGGACATGACCAGACATATTCTATGGTTATGACATAACAACCTTTTTGAGGCCTCAATGCATTTCTCCTTAAGTCCGGAGCCCCCCTCCCTGTGTACTGCTGTGAGAGGAGAGGGAAGAAACTGCCTACTCTCTTATCAGTGACACCCATAAATCATTATAGGTCTTACACTCAACTTAACAAACCACTTGGTTTTGTTTATACTGTAAATATAGAAAAACCTAAAATATGAAGCATTTTCATTGTGGGTTATACAAGAATATAATTGATTATAACTAACTTTCGTTTTAAGTATTCAACATACTATGAAGATCTCAACAATAGCAACAACAACCTCCTGTCAACTCGCCTTCAAAATAATATATGATATCCTTTTCAGTTTCACAGAACACAAATTGGGTTATTTACATAATATGTTTACATGATTTTGTTGTGGAATAAAACAACCAGATGGACACACGATAAAGGAAATGTTCAAATTCGTCTCTGATCGTAGCAACATCGGGCCATTCGTGAGGGCATCTTAAGCCTTCGTATGACCGCCGGTGGAGTTTCTCAGGCTCCAGCAGCAACTTCGTGAGCGGTGACAAAATCTTTGGCATGCCAAAAAATAGCCGAAGGACCTCGCGAAGGTTCATTTTCGTGTTGAATTCGTGTGTCAATTTTGCCCTTCGTAAGGCCATCGTGAGGGCATCTTGTTATCATTGGTGCCATCGGGCATTCGCCCCGATCAGAGTGAGGGCGAATGCACCGATGATAACACGAAGATGACATGACTTGACAAGATGCCCTCACGAGTGCCTTACGAAGTTGCCGCTCACGAAGTTGCTGCTGGAGCCTGAGAAACTCCACCGGCGGTCATACGATGGCTGAAGATGCCCTCACGAATGGCCCGATGTTGCTACGATCACAGCCGAATTTGAACATTTCCTTTATCGTGTGTCCATCGGGTGTCAATTTCGGGACAGTGTGACGGGGGCTTTACAGTGGGGCAGTGATGACGTGTTGTTGAAGGAGGAACATCACAAGCACTTCCTCCACAGAAAGCAAGGAGAGTTTGAAATTGGATTTTAGATTATAGCAGGAAACAAGGTCTGTGGCAAACATTTGTTTATGATGCTTACATGTTTTGTTTAGCAGGATAATGTCCACATATTAACAACATTTTAATGATTTTTTTAAAGTGTAAATGCAATTACCAGAAGTAAAACAAATAACGTTAGGCTATAAACAAACTATGTCATATTTGCATGGCTGAGCATTAACATTGCTCAGCTAAAGGTGGCTAATGTCCTGCTTAATGACCTTTAGTGGTCTCATTTAGTCACTTTTAAGCAACCGCCTTTCCTAAAACACATTGAGGCTTCAGATGTTCACCAGTGGGGTATTTACTGAAATACATTTTATGTCGTGCAACAAAACATGAACATCTCTTCTGTTTGTGTTAACCACAGACCTTATTTCGGAAATCTAACCAAAAACTAATTATATTGACTTTGAGAGTGAACCGGAAAGTGCTAAAAATGCCAACTAATTTTTCGACTCATTCCTGCACCACTGTTTTTGCTCTCAGATTAAATCAGTAGATTCATTATTCTATTTAATCCCTTATCAATAGTTAGCCCTTTTCGAAGAAGCACGTTAGACAAAATATAGATATTCAAATAAATCTTAATGCTTACAGTACATTGACCCTAAGGAGTGTTTGTAACCAGCGTCCCCAGTGTTTGATGTTGTTTCTGTAGGGAGTCACTCTGAGCCCTCACCTCTTGCCACAGGGCCTCCTGGCCAGTGAAGGCCAGCGGCAGGTTGATCCCATTGAGAGCCATCCAGTCTATCTCTCTCTCCCATCTGGGCCAGTCCCACCACACAGAGGAGTAGCTGAACGTGCACACGTTCTGGTAATACCGGAATCTAGTTACAAACACACAAAAAACTGTTATTTTAAAACTGTCTTAAATAGGCCCACAGGCGATAAATACTGAACAGGTATGAACAAATAGAAATAGTAATCATCCTAAACTTTTTAGAGCTTGAGCCATATTGTGGACTAACAATCCAGTATGCTGACCTCTTATTCAACCTTTGTTTAAACTGTCCCTCACATGTCCTCCAACTTTATTACATTGTGGAAGAATAATGACAAGCAGTCAGTGTTTGGACAGTTAAATGCTTCCCTTTGGACTGAAAATAAAACCATAACCTACAATACAGTGCAACTGTGCTGACTTCAGATATTCTCAGACAGGTTTAATGTTGAAACCTCATGCCCTTTATCGTCACTGTTTCATTACAACACTAATGTGATGGGAACAGAGACAATAGAAAAGACAACACAATAGAAAAGTGTCCAGATATATTCTTAAACAGATTCCTTTTGACCATGGCCATTTCTCACACCAACACTGCTGAGTGTTTGTACTACACCTCTTTGTTACATAATTGTGTAACAGATATTTTAATTGTCAATTTCTATTGAATTTGTTGCTAAAACAATGTACAGTTAAATCAAACAGGCACTGTTGTTTTTAAGCCTCAGTTTACGGCAGCTGCTAAATAAGCCAAGCTTCCAACTGGCTCTTCGCCATCAAGTTATACTCATGGGAAAGTAAAGTGTTCTTCAATCTAACGACTGTGCACATGACATTACTGGTGTGAACTGATGCGGCTCTAATGCACAACCGATAATTGAAAGGAAGGGTACTTTAAAGGGCCCGGCCGCAGCACAAGTGTCCATAGTGCTCACAGTAAACAATGAAAAGTAATGTTTGACAACGCTCCATTTGTCATGCACTCATGGGTTGGGATTTGCTGCGTTGCAGAGGAGGGGGCACCCAAACACTGCCATCATAGAGTTCAATACATAGACATCACATGGCACACATTGGAGGGCAGCAGTGTGAGTGAATCTGGTGGGAAAACAACTTTTGCAACGAAGTTTTTTGCTGACGTCAGTACATTTGCAATCAGAGCGTACGGGTTATACAATAGGAGAAGTATTTACAAATGCAACAGCCACACCATTGTTCGGCTTTTGACTACGAAAAGCACAATCTTTGACTCAAGTTTACTTATCAATACTAAACCAAAATTAAATTATACCTCCTTTGAAAGTCTCGTTATTAGTCTTACGCATCCGACCTGGAAAACTTTGCAGCCAATCTTATTTGTTACAGTGTACCGTGCACCAGGTCCTTATTCAGAATTCTTATCAGAATTCTCTGAGTTTTTATCAACTTTGGTTCTTAAAACAGATAAAGTAATTATCGTAGGTGACTTTAATATTCATGTTGACGATGATAAAAATAGCCTTACTGTTGCATTTAACTCTATATTAGATTCTGTTGGTTTCTGTCAGAGTGTAAATAAACCAACCCACTGCTATAATCACACTCTCTACCTTGTTCTGACTTATGGTATTGAAATTGAGCAACTATTAGTCGAACCACATAATCCTGCTTTATCCGACCATTTCTTAGTAACTTTTGAAGTACTGTTACTAGACTACAAAGCATTAGTCAAAAGCTCCTGCAGCAGAAACCTATCTGTTAGTGCTATAGCCAAATTTAAGGAAGAGATTCCACCAATACTTAACTCGATAGCATGTCTGCATGAAAGGGAGGAAACTTATACAAAATGTACACCACCCCAAATTGATCATGTTGTTGATAGTGCTACAGATGCGCTGCGAATAAAATTAGACTCTGTTGCTCCTTTGAAAAAGAAGAAAATAAAACAACATAGATTAGCTCCATGGCATAATGCCGAAACCCGCAAAATAAAGCAAAAGTCGAGACAACTTGAAAGGATATGGCGTTCCACTAAACTTGAAGAATCTCATTTAATTTGGCATATTACTCTCAATGAATATAAGAAAGCACTGCGTAAAGCGAGAGCAGCCTACTACTCTTCATTAATAGATGAGAATAAGAATAATGCAAGATTTCTTTTCAGCACTGTAGTCAGGCTGACAGAAAGCCACAGCTCGATTGAGCCTTCTATTCCCATAGCACTCAGTAGTAATGATTTTATGTGCTTTTTTAACGATAAAATTGTTACTCTTAGAAACAAAATTAATGACCTCTTGCCTTTGACCAGTATAGTGTTATCAACAGCTCCCGGAAACGTAAGTTCTAATATTACACTAGATAGTAAACTAGAATGCTTTTCAGCCATAAACCTTGAACAATTAAATTCAATGATTCTCTCTTCTAAACCATCAACGTGTATGTTAGACCCAATTACAACTAAGCTGTTGAAGGAAGTGTTTCCATTAATTAGCACTTCTTTATTAAATATTATGAATATGTCTTTATTATCAGGCTATGTTCCACAATCATTCAAAGTAGCAGACTAGCAGTGATAAAACCGCTTCTTAAAAAGCACAACCTCGATCCAGAGGTTTTAGCCAACTATAGACCTATTTCTAATCTTCCGTTCCTCTCAAAGATTCTTGAGAAAGCAGTCGCAAAACAGCTGTGTGATTACTTAAAAAACAATGATTTATTTGAAGATTTTCAGTCTGGCTTTAGAACACATCATAGCACAGAGACAGCTCTGGTTAAAGTCACAAATGACATTCTAATAGCCTCAGACAAGGGACTTGTCTCTATTCTTGTTTTGCTCGATCTCAGTGCTGCATTTGATACTATCGACCATGATATCCTATTGCAAAGATTAGAGCACTTAGTTGGCATACAGGGAACTGCTTTAGACTGGTTTAGGTCCTATCTATCTGAACGATCTCAGTTTGTATGTGTCAACGATGAATCATCCACGCAAACCAAAGTTAGCCACGGAGTGCCACAGGGCTCAGTGCTCGGACCTATTTTGTTCACATTATATATGCTTCCGTTAGGCAATATTATAAGGAATCATTCTGTAAATTGTCATTGTTATGCGGATGATACTCAAATATTATCAAGACTGCCTCAAGGACTTAAAAACGTGGATGACCTTAAACTTTTTGATGTTAAACACGACCAAAACTGAAGTTATTGTACTTGGCCCGAAGAATCTACGAAACAAATTATCTAAAGATATACTAACTATGGATGGCATTAATTTGGCCTCCAGTGAGATGCAATCTTGGCTTTCTATGGATGTGTTCTTATTTATGTACTGCAGTGAGATATGCCAACTGAATTTCGTTACACTGATGTGATGACAATAAAGATATTCTATTCTATTCTATAGTTTAATCTTTAACACATCACAGGTCTTTGTTTAGTGTGACCCAAAAAAAAAGAAAAAAAAGCACGAAAGCATAATTTGATGGAAATACTAATTTATCTCAAAAGTACAACAAGTACAGGACTACTACTGCTTACCTCCCCAATCTTTTTTTTTTTGTATTGAATTGAAAAGTAGAAATTATAAATGTAAGAATAAAGATGTGGACAGTTTGAGCTGCTGAATCAGCATTCCCACAGTTATAAGTAGCGGAATGATAGACAGTCAGAGAGAGTAGTAACAAATACCGCTCGCGCTCAACTGCCTCACCGTATCCCGTGCGGAAAACACTTAATTGGTTATGTGAAAAGTGAATAATGTAAACAGAATTTTTGTGAAATAAAAGTGGTTTAGTGTATTGGATATATGCCAAATGAAAAACCTCCTGCTAATGCTTCTTTAAAGCTGTGTCAGTAAGCTAACAGTGTGCTGTGTTCACTGACCTGTGCTGGGTGTTGATGCGCAGGACGCCGGTGACCCTCGGAAGAGGACGGGGCACATCCAGCTGGTCACCGGACCACGAAACATGGCAGTTGCAGAAATATTTCAAATAGTTGTAAATGCCAGTAGCCACGGCCACTCCGCTGCTGCCTGTAGCGTATATCTTATTGTTCCTGGTGGACCTGAGCTCACACACATCCAGGCTGTCGTTGGAAAGGCTCCGGTTGACTGACACTATGAACTCCGTGGACCTGTTCCCCAGCAGCCGCTTTAGCAGCTCCACCACCGCTCTGCCCTGGCTTTTGTCGCTGGCTTTCGGTTTTAAGTGGTCTAGAGTTGGGAACTTACAAAAGGCCGTTACAAAAAGACAAAACACGACAATCAGCGCCAGACTGTATCCGCTTCTGTGTGACATTTTGAACCCCTGACCAATTAATCCAGTTTCCCACCGAAGCACAGGTTTAAAAACAAATGTATTTCCTCATTTGCATATAACCAGGAAGCTTTGGGTGACTGAAATGCTGCGGGCCAATCAAAGAGAGAGCTGTTGCCGTGTATAATTTACAGCCAATCAGAGGATGCAGTTCGTATTACAAACCACTCCTATGAGAAACCAGTTTGTCATGTGATCAATCTGTCATATGATGGGAATATTACAAAAGTGGCCTAACTTCAGGAGCAAGCTTGATGTAGATCATGTCATAAAAGCACAATGTCAACCTGATCATCGACTGCTTACTTCCGAAACCGTTAAAACAAGTTTGAAATAAATCAAGAAAAATGGAGACAAATAAATAATCAATAATAATAATAATAATAATCAAGACAAATAAATTAAGACAAATGGTTCTCAAGTTTGCTTGTAAAGGGTTACTAGCATTTAGTAGGCTACTTTGGTACAAATTAGAATCAGGCACTTCTGATTACTGCTGACACAGCCATCAGTCAGACATGTCATGATGTCTTAATCAATAGTGCACATGCATACACTTTCTGCACAATAAGCACGGTGATGCCTCTAAACAGCAGAAGATTACAGAATGAAAACAGCAAACTGTGTGCAATGGCTACTGATCAAACAACCAAATCTTTATGAGGTCAAACACCTGTATTTATTTACATGGCGATGTTAATGGAAAGCAATAACCTACCTCCAATACTGAAGTACAGTTTTAATGTACTTCTCGTTTTTTTTAAGTTACTAGCTCCAAGCTTCACATAATAATTCAGCATACTTGCCAAGTGGCTAAATGTATTATGTAGCAAAAAAAGTAGACTCATCAATACAGTACCTGGTTCAACAAACCACAGTGGGATATCATTCATTATAAAAAAAACTTTTATTTTCAAATCCCCAATCCCTACATTTAACTTCCAGCAGAAAGTGGCACAATAAGGATGTAAATACAAAGTACCCAAACAGGCCACTGGCTGCACATAAGCAAGCAAAGACACCAGGCTAGAAAAGTAAATTACACTGAGGACAAACATAAATTAAATTGATTTAAAGACAAGCAGGAGAAGAACTGATGAGCACAAACACACGAAATAACTGCTGGTGTAAACATCACAGTGCTTGTTTGCTTTTGCCGAGTTCGAACACCATCAAAGTTTGTGTTTTATTTACCTATCAAGCAAAAAGCATAAGACGCAGAAAGGTATACACTCAAGTCATCAGGTTTTATTTGGTTGATTTGGACTAATCTAAACTTATTTCACAGTGAGTTTTCTTGAGGTTTATGGTGTTTACTTCCATTCTGGGTGAGTTTTGTTTCTCAAGGTGATTAGACATTCCTTAGTTAAGGCTGTTAGTAGTGCAGAGTCAAGACAATGGCTTTAAAATGTCCTGTATGGACCGTGCTGTCCCTTCACAATCCACAAGGCACAGACAGATCTACAAAGCCTCTGTACGTCAAAACTAAAAGACTACTGAAGTGAGAATTTAGAAAAAGCTTATTATGCAGAGCATGAATTATTCCACCATGAGGGCGCAGACCTGCCCAATGATTGGACTGGCACTTTCAGAAGCTGTGAGGATAAATGATCGACAAACACTTCTGACTGAAATAACTATTACACAGTATGAGGTATGAGCATTCTCCCAAAGGAATCCACTGACAGATGACAAAGCTGTAAGACAGCACACACCTCAAAGTAACATTTGACAACATATATTCATAGACGGAATATGTTTAAGATTCTCTATGTCATAAACATTCACTGAAACTGTCACATTGAGACTTCTCAAATCAATATAACATGTTGTAGTTTGTCATTTTAGTTTGAGTCAGTTTAATGCATCCACTAACTGATTCCAATATTTTATTAATTCATGTTGAACATTCACTGTACAGTTTTTTTAGTCAAGTTTAGGCTCAGGTTAAATGACAAGCTTACTTTGGGTTAACACAAACGTTAAGCTGAGTACATTAGATGAGCAAAAAAACACAAAGGTCACTTCAATTTAATTTGTTACACCATGATTGATAATAAAGGATGTACAGTGAGAGGGCAGTCCTGTAAACAGTGCTCCTGGCTTCCAAAACAAGATGCATTTCATATGAACATGGCTCTGACCAACTATTCAAGAGGGACATCCACAGTTTCTAGGGCAGAAAACTGAGCTATATGAAAGAGATCATTAAGTAGAAAAGATATTGGTGCCGAAATCCAAGAGCACTGACTGTAACATCGAAACTGTCCACATGGAAAGATAATCCATTTTATGCTCATTAATGTAAATGTTGACTCAAAAAACAACCAGAAGATGCAAATAATAATCATAATAGGTGGGGAAATAATTATCCAAGAACAATCACAACAGTTCAATATTCTGCATTCTGTGGTAGCTTCAGGTGCTAAAACAAATGAGACCCAGCATGATAGGATATTATACAAATCCTCTTTGATTGTTTAACACTAATATCCCATGACCTGCACTATATCACATAGCAATGATACATTATATAAACTGTTTTATGAAAAAATACTCTGCTATGATTGGCTAATTATTTTTGTGCAGCACAAATGTGAGGGCAGGAGTAATACTGTAGCATTATATTTTTCTGACTAATTATTAATCTACATGACGTTACTTTAACACTACCATACATCCATTAAGTAAGAGGTGGTAATGTTGCAATGAATGCAACTTGACTGAGAACCGCTCCAAATATTTTAGAAAGAGTTTAAAAAGACTAACTGGTGATTGTTGGGGATTCCTTTCCATATCTCCAGATTTCAAATGTAAATGTTGTATAAACATTCACCAAGGCAACGAGCATTAACACGACTATAACAGATTCAGGCACAGAAAATGTAGCTAATTTGACGTTGGTAAATTGAATTCTAATTTGGTAAACCCCAACTATATTCTCACGGATATTGTCTTTATGTAAACAATTGTAATCAATAAATATCCCTCTAAATGATCGTGTTATATCACCCATTGTATTTAAAACTCCATCTGACAAAAGTAAAAAAATATGACTTGTGAGTTAAGTCTTTAAATCAACAAGCACTTATTGACTTTATAAGAAATGATGGCATCTATGACTAATACAATATTTTGCTTTAAGGTATAGTAGGCTACAGGAAATTCATAACATGGCTGCAATATAAAATATTATACAAAAAGCACCAAAAGATAGTTTGAAACCAGACTATGCAACCTTAGACCTCATTAATGAAATCTTTCTCCAAAGGAACTCATAAGTAATGAACTCCCCCTTGTTTAGTTCAAAACGTGTGTGACCGGTAGCTAATGTACGCTAATGTTAGCTTAGATAAATATTGCTGTGTAGCTCACAATACCAAATGTGTTGGCTGATCCTTCTACACCTGTACTATTGTAACACCATGTTTTAGCATGTTACAAAGACATATTGGTGGTTTTACTACAAAAGTAAATGTCAGATGTAAACTCATCAACTCCCTGCGGCTGCTGCTGTGTCACTTAGCATCTGCCTAGCTTAGCTGTGGTTTACAACAGGTTCAGCCAAATTGCTGTGAAAAATGGTGGGGATGGTTTTAGATGCGATTTTACAGATTAACTGTTAATTTATTCCTCGTACTGCTGAGAAAACGTTTCAGAACTGAAACAATATACAGATGACTGTCACAAATCGATGCATCAGTGTGCACTGTTAATATAAGTTGTTTTTCACATTCAGCGTAATTCGTCCATATAAAAGTGTGTGTATATTTGAAACCTAACTTTTTGTTCAATCTATTTCCTTATAAAATATGTATTTTAACATATTGACACTTGGATTGTTTTATAATCATGTTTACTTGCTAACATGCTAGCACTAATGCTTGTTGTTTCTTGCCTTAGCTGGCACATAAGTGCTTTATCTGGTTCAGCTTAATAGTGTGCAACATTGACGGATTCAGCATGGTGTCTTTGCGTTACTGGCACGCTCATGCTATGCAAGACAACAAACAAAACGGGGACCCAGTTATTGAATCATTAGTGCTAGGTGGTCAAGAAGGTAATCTTCATGTGCGCTACATGTTTGAATTAATCCTAAGGATCAGTGAGCTCCAGAGGCGATGGGTCAAGCTATCGGCAGAAACTGCTTTGTCTGCAATTTTCCTAGTGGTAAAATAAGGAATTACACCTTCCGGATCTGTCATTTGATGCACTTCGGCCTTAAAATACTTTTCACTGTAGACTTAGAGGGAAAGATAACTGTAAATCAGGGGATCATTCTTTTCTGAAGGGAAATAGACTCCCCACCAAAACATTTATACAGCCCTTATTTCAAAATGTGTCCTATTAGTCGTACAAAGGGCCCCATGGATGCAGAAGATTCAATTGATTTTGCATCCATACCAATTTGGCTGTATGCGCTACTGATCAACTTTCGTATTAATAACAGGGGCCCTGCCTCTAACTCTGCAGCCAGTCTCTTTATACATCAGCATCTGGGTTTAAACTTAAACCACCTTATTTAGTTTCTGAAAACACATGTCTTAAAAAATGTCTCAATGTCCAAGCCACAACTAAGCCAATGACATAGCAACTTAACTAGGAAACACATTGGTTGTTTCCTGCTTGTTGTTCTATTCATCTCACTCTGCTCCCTTTATGAGCCTCTCTTTAAAATAACAGACTTAAAATAATCTTGGAAAACTTACATTTGCCATCATCCTGTAAATACTTTTGGTCACAGAGGTTGAGATTCAGCTAAAGTGACGTATTTGATTTATTCTGGATTGACTGAATACGGATAAGAATTAGCGACACATAATCCCAGTAATGGAGAAGATGTAGAATGTTTCAGCATTTTGTCACCAATGTTAAATGTGTAGATGAAGCAAACCTTGAGAATGAAAAAAAAGCTGGTATGACTGCTGTACATTTCTAAGCAGACTTCTCCTTTTGCCAGCTAAAAGCTAAACAGGCACATATGAATGCAAAGTTTACGTACAAACTGACTGTATTTCATGTTGAATAAATCCAGACCGGAACAACACATCAACCCTGAGAAACTACGGTAAGTGGGAGAGGACATTAAGACCATCAAATGTCTGTAACATTGCTTTCTGATAGTAGGTTTACTTTCTCAACAGAGACGGATATATGACCAGACCTTCTTTTCACACTAAACCCCTATGGGGAGCTGAAACTGAAATACATTGTGATGTGGACCTGCCAGAGCAGCCGATGAACACACAGACGTTTCTCTGTGGCTGCAGTTGCGGGTGTTTCTGTAAGATAAGATGGAGAAGACCTGAAGGTGTACGCAGGTTCAGGACTGCTGACTGCTCCACTGGTTGGCCATTGGCCTGCGGAGCAGCTCGTCCACATGGCGCGCCACGTCCATCGTGTCCTCCAGGTCGAAGTCTCCCTCTGCATCCAACATGGTGTCACTCCTGACAGGGCGACAGTAGAGACGCAGGCCACATTGTCATGAAGGAGGTTCATTGGACAATTATTGGGTTTTTTTCTGTTGGATTTTCTACAGTGTAATTGTGAATTATCAGGTAGAACATATCGTAAGTAATTAATCAAAGAAACCCAGACAACGCAACAGAGTCAAATATATATATATATATATATATATATATATATATATATATATATATATATATATATATATATATATATACACACATACCCACATGTCTGTATGTAAGCTGCCATGAAACACACACATCATATTGTCATCTTTTAAGATTACGAACCTGTTAAACAATGCTAATGCTAATATACACGTCCAGCAGTTAGAAAGCATCAAAAGCATGCATTACTCAAATCCATCAGTTGAAAAAACACAAAGACTCCAGCATTGTCTCTTTTCGCTCAGTTTTGGTCTCCAGCATCTCCTGAGGAAAATATCTGGCTCATAAGCTGCTAAATGCGTCACTATTTCCAACAGCGTTTTCCTTACTTTGTCTGTCTGCTGTTTCCTGGCATTTAGTCTGAAAACAGCTACCAGCTGCTGCCGAAAACAACTGTATGACAGCATTAAGTAACCCCAACAACATGTAAAGCCAGACAGCTGAACAATAAGCTGAAACTCACTAAAGCTCAGAAAAGCTGAGGGAATCTGAAGGAATCTGCGGTTATGTATTGTTTATTGATTAAAGTCACTTTTAGTAGAGGCTGCAATACCATTGCAAAACAAAATAAAGTGCCAACAAGTACAAGCACTGGGAATTTGACTCCAGTAAGAATATGTACACTTTATCATCAAGGTGTACTTCAAGTATGAAAGCTAAATGTACTCCCTTTCATTTTACAGGGTGTTGTCCCAAGAATGAAATGTAAAGGAGTGTGCTTACATCGAAGGGTAGACTCCAAAGCTGCTGGGGTGGCTGATGGACGGAGAAGCTGTTTGGTCCATGAACGAAGGAGTTCCTCCACTGGGTTCAGATTTTGGGGTGGTGAATCTAACAGAGACATATAACAAGCATTATTTGATCAACTAATCTGACCATGATCACGTGTCTGCACCAAGCCCAATAACTAAACACATATTTTAGTAACTAATACTGTAATAATAAAAAAACTAATTTCTGAATGGCTAGCAAGTGTCGGTCAAGCCTGTATTAGGATGCTTTAAATACAACTTCATACTATAATGACAGACGTCTGTGTTTGTGTCCCAGTTTTGATTATCTTGCCAACATTTATAAGGATTTACTTTACGCTCAGTGTGTGTCAGGGGCGGATCTAGACACATATTCATGGGGTGGCAAGAGGGTGGCAGGAGATTTTGAGGGGTGGCATCCCCTGGCATATGCTGATTTAATCCCAGTCATATCAATCAATGTTAACTTGGAAATCCACAATATTTATATGTTAACTCAATAACAATTTAGAACAGCTAGTGGAGAACATAGAAAATGAAATGCACAAATTAAAAACATGGTTTGACAAAAATAAACTATCATTAAACTTGAGTAAAACAAAATTAATGCTGTTCGGTAAACATAGAACAAAAACACAAATGCAAATACAAATAGATGGGGTTGAAATTGAAAGAGTCCATGAAATTACATTTCTTGGGGTAATAATAGAAGACACAATAAGTTGGAAATTACACATAAAACATGTACAATCAAAGCTGTCTAGAAGCATTTCCATACTAAACAAAGTAAAACAAGTTCTAGATCAGAAATCACTTTGCATTCTCTACTGTTCACTAGTCTTACCATATCTGACTGACTGTGCTGAAATCTGGGGCAATAACTACATGCAGTATGTATTCTACAAAAAGAAGCCATACGAATCATTCACAATGCCAAATACCTTGATCACACCAACAAATTATTCCTGCAGTCAAAATTGTTAAAATTCACAGACCTGGTAGAATTCCAAACGGCACAAATCATGTTTAAGGCTAATCATATCGTTTTACCAGGAAACATCCCAAAAGTATTCACTCAACGAGTGGGGGGATATAGTTCAAGGAGACCATTTCAATTCGAAATTCATAGGGTCCGTACAACCAGAAGAACATTTAGTATCTCAGCCTGTGGAGTGAGACGATGGAACAGTGTGAACGTGGAGCTAAAGCCATGTCCAGACATTAACCAGTTCAAGAGGAAATACAGAGAAATTATTTTCTCGAGGTGCAGGGATGGGGAAGGTGTTTGACTATGTGTATATGTGTGAGTATGTAGGTGTGTATATGTATATCAGTGTATGTATGTATATGTATATATGTCAATCAACAGGTAAAGCAGATTAATAATAATAACAATAATAATGCATAAAAATGATAATTATTGCAGATTATAGATTATAAATAAATCCTTTAGGGACAAGGGGGTGAGATTAAATGAATTATACTTCTTCTCACTCCTTTTCGAACACTAGATGTGGGACTGTTTATGTTGCTAATGCTGTTGATGTTGTAAATGTCATTTTTTGTTTTGATTTCTCTTACATGACTATGCACTGCAACATTTGTTTTGTTTTGTAATTATTTATTTTACTTGTTCGAAATAAATGTATCAATCAATCAAATCAACATTAGGTGAAATTATTGTGGCACATCAGTAAAGCCTTAAATATAAATATATAAGGTGGCAGACATAATGTAATGAATTTTAACTGAACAATAACTGAATGAGTTTGTTTCACTCTTAGACCAGCTGAGGCCTGTACTACGAAGCTGGTTCAACCTAACCTGGATATGTTTGAGTTAGCCGGTTGGCCTAATCCAAAACATACGCGCTCTCGCTAAACTGTACTACGACGCTGGTTATCAAGTGGATCGCTCAAGCCAGCCGTGTCCTATCTAGTTAGGTGCGCGTTCACATGAAAGGGGTGGTATCTGGAGCATTCGACCAATTACAAACATGGAGAAGCGTACTGACAGCGGAGCGTCATACTTCCTGAATGAAAAGTGAACTTTAATACTAGACATATGAAGAAGTTAAACTTTAAACATCCATGACTTAAACACTTTATCCAGGATCAAAGCCACATAGCTGCACCTGCAAGGTGAATACAGCTGGTAACAGAAAAAGGTTTTTGATATCACTGCCCCGTCTAAAACACAATCTGAATTTAACTACATTTGACTCGAGTGTTTCGTCAACTTAATGTGTTGCTTAAAATAATACTTCTGCATACAGTATGTGACACTGTGAGTGTTGCACGGCCAGATACGGCTCAGCTGACTCAGATAAGGAAATATATGATACATTATGAAGTGATATGATGTGATATGAATGATAATGGGACACATCGACGTCCACATTAAGTTTAACTTCTTCATATTTGACTAGTATTAAAGTACACTTTTCATTCAGGAAGTATGACGCTGCGCTGTCAGTACGCTTCTCCATGTTTGTGATTGGTCGAATGCTCCAGAATACCACCCCTTTCATGTGAACGCGCACCTAACTAGATAGGACACGGCTGGCTTGAGCCATCGAGTTGATAGCCAGTTTAGCGAGAGCGGCTTTGTTTTGGATTAAGTCAACCGGATAACTCAAAACATATCCAGGATATGTTGAACTAGATTCGTAGTATAGGCCCCTAGGTTAGCCACTCAGCATAAGTTACCATGGAGATCTAGCCCGCTAAAAAGAGAACCAGCGTCGTAGGACCGGAAACCCAGAGTTTTCCCTGAAGTTAGCTCGCTAAGCGAAAATCCTGGTTCGTAGTACAGGCCTCCGGGGTACCAAATCTATGCAGACTGCTGCAATAAGTACATTAATTAACTGTCTCGTCGATGTTTGTCTGAATTAATATGATAATATTAACAATCATATCATTCCTATCAGCTGTCAATCCCTTTTATGATTCACATATTCATTTATTATTGAACAAACTATATTTTTTGGAGGAGTTAATGATGAATGTTCCTCAAGATGCTTGCTCACCCTCCTTCAAATTTCAAAGACAAGTAATTACGATCATATATCAAAATTCAAAAGATTCAAAGGAACAGTTCAGCGCCCCACAACTACTGCAAACAGTTACAACCTGGACTTTACATAAAAAATAACACGCACTAAAGAAGTGACTCCAGTCAGGGTTAAAAAATGTGTATTCAGCTAAAAAAGATACATCGCTGCAGTAAGTTATGATCCAGTGGAAGGTCCTTACCTACTGGCCTAGTTCAATCAAAGTGGTTACTTTTTTGTGGCTGGGCAGTGTAGTTTTACACACCGTCTTATTTGACTTTCTCAGGACTTAAAACTGTTTTTTGGGGGCAGACCCCCTCAAAGAAGAACATATTTTCCATGTTGTTCAGCAAAACGCCTCACAAACTTAATAAGATCCAAAGCTTTAGTGCGTTTTGATTCAATGTTGAGTACAGCCAAACTTGACGGTCTCTTCTCTGTCAGTGTAGACCGCAAATACCTCATTCCAATCCTTCCATCTACTTGGATCCGAATGCTTCTCGTTTTGTATGGGATTAGTTTTGTATCATAAAGATAAAGCAACACTTTCTCAGAATAAAGCAAAACTATGAGTTTAAAAGAAAAAAAACTGAGTCAAGCAAAATAAAATACATTTCAAAAATAAAACTATAAGTTGCAAACAAATCATTTGTGTAATCATGTAAACTATAAGTCTTTTTTCTTTGTTTTAACATAGGTTTTTGTTTGCAGTTCTTGTTTCTTCTTTCTCAATGATCAGACTTTTGCTCTCGCTGCAGCTCTCTCATCTGTATGGGGGTTATTCCCTATCTGTATTCAAGAGCGTGGTCTTTAAATTTGAGAGCATACTTTATTGATTTCACGTTCAGATGATGTATTTCTTTCCCTCAAACCCTGTCCTCACACTCAAATAGTGCCTGCTTGCACTTAGATTTGCTCTGCTTCTGCTCAAACTGTACGCTTGCACTCAGATATATTGCTGCTTACAGATTTCCTGTGTTCCAGCTTAAAGGCCGCTACACACCAGCCCGATTTTGGGAGTTACGGTACGTCCACACAGCAGCTTTAAACAAATCTTCCAACGCTTCTCTGCCCATTGACTTTGAATGGGGATGACGTCACTTTGCCTCGCTTTTCGCCGAACTGCATTGTGGGGGAGCGAAGCGAAGATTTCCAGGATTTTCAGGATTCAAAAGTTGAGCAATGTTCTACTTTTGAAGCTGAGCTGGAAGCGCTAGCCAATCAAACCGCGTGTAAGCAGGGAGAACCAGACTCATTTCCTCATATTCCAAATGAGAAATTACGGTAGCAAATCACCCGGTTCTTTACGACCAGAACTATTAACGAGATACAAACCGGAGGAACCAGGCATTGAGGGAGGTGGCAGAGACAGTGGGTGAAACTGGTAGGTTTTCACCTGTTTGGGGAGTTTATATATATATTAGGGCAGTCAGTCGATTAAAATATTTAATCGCATGATTGTCCATAGTTAATCGCGATTAATCGCAAATGAATCGCACATTTTTGATCTTTTTTAAATGTACCTAAGAGGAAACATTTTCAAGTTTTTAATACTCTTATCAACATATGAGTGGACAAATATGCTTTATGCTAATGTTTATTATCATTTGAACAATGACAAATATCCTCATGAATATTAAACACAACAACCTCTGAACATTACAAATATTCGCCTCAATTCAACCTGGAACCTAATACAATATGTGTGTGTGTGTGTGTGTGTGTGTGTGTGTGTGTGTGTGTGTGTGTGTGTGTGTGTGTGTGTGTGTGTGTGTGTGTGTGTGTGTGTGTGTGTGTGTGTGTGTGTGTGTGTGTACTATAACTGTATAGTATCTTAATTATTTAAAATATAAGGTGACTAAAAATGGCAACCGTATTTTCAGTTTTGGCAACCAAAAGCTGATGCCTGGTTGCCAGCCTGGCAACCACTTTTAAAAGTTAGCGTTGAGCCCTGCAGACAGACACTTTATCAATCCCAAATTGGGAAATTATTTAACAGCAGCAGTGTGTTCAGGTATTAACATATTTAAAGTTGGAATAAAGTATAAACTACACAACACAAGTGTAATGCACAGCAATCCATAAGAGAAGTCCGATATGTTCATGAAAACTCCCCAGGAGACACCGACACTAACGTGGCCGAGTGGACTCCGGAGTTTGCTGCATGAGTTGCACTGTATGATCTGTGGTGTAGTGGGCTGTCACTCAGAAACTGAGTAGCCAATGGGGACACGCCCCTGAAAGTCCCGCCCACCTGGGACGTTTGTGTCAAAACCGAAAGAAAAAAAAATGAGGGAGCGCAAACGAGAAGAGCTGCAGCGAGAGCAAAAGTCTGATCCTTGAGAAACAAGAAACAAGAACTGCTTATTCTGAGAAAGTGTTGCTTTATCTTTATGATACAAAACTAAATCACATAGTTTTGCGCTGTCCCGTTCAAATGAAATCGCCGCCAATCATATTTCCATGCTCGTGCCATGGGAGGGGTTACAAGACATGCGTCTTGTGCTGCATTCACTTGCACTCGGACATTAGAGACTTTCTTTCAGAAATATCCGATGAGCCACAACTTTTCTTTCAAAACAAAGCTGCCAACTGGGGTGGCAGCTGGGGTGGAAAGGCTATTTTTTGGGTTGCAGTTGCCACCCCGGTAGATCCGCCCCTGGTGTGTGTGTTGTCGAAGACCTGAGGAAGTTCAGTGGTGCTTTGACCTGGGGCAAATACATTTGATGAAGCTTTTGTACTTATGAGAGTTAACACCATAAACCTATGCATAGACTCACTTAGAAACCCAAGAAGGAGCGGCAAAGCTACAGGAAAGATATTTGAAAGGTTTCCATTTTTATGTTGATAGAGGAGGGCAGCATCGTGTTTAGGGATTCAAATACCATTTCTCCATTAAACTTAAAGGGGACATATCATGCTATATTTCAGTGCTTCTCAAAGTGTGGTCCGCGGACCACTGGTGGTCCGTGAGCGCCCCCTAGTGGTCCGTGAGTATATTGGTAACATTTCACATTTGAAATAAATTAATTCATTTCAGTTTTCCGCACTCTCGCGGGAATATCTCTGCAATGGAGCGAGGTTAAGTTTCACTTTCAATTGCATGATATAGCCCAGCGCAACACCTTCGTTACACATGTTGCCACTTGTTTGTACCATTTTCAGGCGATTTGTAATCTGTTCTAGAAAAACGATGTATTTTTTGATATTTGTGGAGTTAGGTGGTCCGCGAGTGTTTTTTTATTGGTTAAGTGGTCCTTGGTATGAAAAAGTTTGAGAAACACTGCTATATTTGAACAATATATTGTAGGGCCATACCTATATAAAGTATATAAATACAGTTTTTTTTTCAAAATACCAAACAGATCCTGCATTTTAGCCATGCCTCTATTTGCTCTTTCCAGCCCTGTTTTTGCAGGGGGCTGATTCTGTGAGTTGCAGCTGACCACGCCCCCATGCAGGAGAGGGGAGCGTGCTTTGAGATCAGCTGCTGGGCTGTCAGACGAGGGGGAGAAAAAGAGATCTCCGTCCTCCGTGTTTTATTCTTATATTATTATATAGAGTAATTATTCATTTGTTTTAAAGCTCAATGAATAACAAAGAAGACCTTTGACCGGCACTTTCCTAATTTTGTCCGGAAGAATTTAACTTTAATGGACATCCTGACCGGCGGAAAAAAATCTAACTGAAATTCTGCCGCACGGTCCCCTCGTCCCTTGGAAGAGGCCGAGAGGTGGGTGTTTGCCATCTGCTGGTGAACTACCGGAGAGAATTACAGTGCTTGCCTCGACGGGGAGGGATTGCATTGAATTACAGGAGCAGGAGCACACGCTTGCCTCGGGGAGGGAGAAAAAGAGCCACAGCGGAGAATAAACAGAAGGGCAACCATGGCAACAGTGCGCAGGAAGTCTTCTTCGGTGCTTTGGTGGCAGACTACAGCGCCACTTACAGGCCTGGCATATGTACTACAGCATCTCCAGCGCTTTCGAGCGGCAATGGCCGGCGGTGGCCCAACCCCACATTCCCCTGATAGGTGGAGAATTGACCACTAAGCGGAGCACCCCTTTTGTGACGTAGAAAATAATTCAAATCTGGATCAGTCTGTATCAGATCCGTTACAGCCCCATTTTTTGAGATTTTGGTATGGAGGAAAAGAGAGAGGGTTGTGTTTTCTGACACTTGGTGAGTTCCCTAACACACCGGGGACACATATTCATGTATGAAAGACGTACAAAAGTGCATTTTGCATGATAGGTCCCCTTTAAGTAACTTGCTTCTTATTCATTTTTGTCCATTTGAAGTGATTTGTGTTTGCAGAGGCAGTTTAACAAAAGAGAGAAAACACAACTTACTCTGGCACAACTTGTTTGATCTGTGGTTTTACGTATCCATCCACCGCTTTTGCTGCAAGAGAGACATATTGCCTTACATTGTTTAGTCATTTCAACTTTATAATGCCATCCACTTACACCTCACAACTGAGTTATATAAAAATAAAGAGTTCTTTACTTCACTGTTGATGTGAATAGAAAATATATTGGAACTTACAGAGGGGAGGGGTGTAATACTTGGCGAAGACCTCGTCTTTGGGCCGGTCCGGGTACAGGAACAGAAGATGGTTCAGGTCACTGATGCGGTCCGCCAGGGAACGGATGGAAAAGTCCTTTGTTGTATAAGGCAACAGATTCCAGACCAGCCTCTCACCTAGCCGAAGATCGATAAAAGCAGGAGTTCACTCACTGTATTCATAAAGATTTAAAATAATATATTTTCGGGGATTATGGTGCACGACCAGTGTAATGCACGACCTATGTAATGCACAAATGAAAATAAGTGGAATTAGAGATGTTACTGAGAGGGGAAAATTCATCTTGCATGCATTTCATTCAGTTAAATGTTGTAATAATGAATGATTAATTGAGATTCACACTTATTGTAAGAGGCATGACAGCAGTGCAGTTTGGTACCTTGCTTGTTGGGGTTCTCAGCCACCCAGGCGATGGTGATGCCTCCAATCTCTGAGTCGCTGAATCGCAGCAGGAACGTGCCGTTGGGTTTGGACAGCAGCATGTCCTGGGCCTGCTGCTTGTTAACAAAGCCCAGGATGGCACTATAAACACACATATACACACAAACACACTCAGAAAACAAAGCAAACCCATTGCTGTTCTTTAACCTGAGGAACATCAACTTGAATCGTTCAAACTATTGCTTTATTTTATATCATTTAAAGAGGTACTGCAAAAATTGTCTTAGCAATAACCAAATGACAATTGAACCGATTGGTTGAGCATGCTTTTGAGACGGTAATAAAAAACATACTCATTAATTGTTTTCACAATACAGATAAAGGAATAATATTAGATGTATCATATCTACAACGATGAATGAGCGTTCTTGTCTTTTAGATGCAAATAGTTGCAATTGAGTGCTAAAACAAAAAATTACAAACTATAAAAATGACAAACACGCTGTTAGATAGAGCATGTTTTTAGAGAAGAACTATTTAAAGAAACAGTGATACCTAGTGGACCTTTTGAGCATAAAATACCTAAACCAAGAACAAGATGGCTCATTTAGTTTGACTGAATTTTAACATATTTTAAGCTATAGTGTGAAAATAAGATATAGTGACTCAAAATGTGTTCTCCAAAACCTAACCAATCATTAAAGCAGGGGTGGGGAACCTTTTTCCTCTCAAGGGCCATTTCAATTTTTCTAACATCCTCCGAGGGCCGTACAAATTATTGACCTCTGCTTCAAAATACTAAAATCACAGCACATTCATTTGGCCTTTCTTTCATGCAGTGCAAAGAAAAAGCAACCTCTTAATCCAGATATCTTACCATGACTCGCGCATGCATGCACGTGCACGGTTATGGCATGACCACCACAACAGAAAGATATGGACACAAGATGTGTGCAAATGTATTTAGTTTCCTATCCATGGACATGATTTAAGTGGGGGGGGGGGGGACCTAACCTCCTCTAGGGGGGTCCGGGGGGCATGCTCCCCCGGGAAGATTATTTTTTAAATGTTGAAGTTGAAAGCATCAATCTGGTGCACTTTGAGAGCAAAATTAGGAGATCTATGGACACATCTCTCAACACCCATATGAAACAGAACTGTAAGCAGATTTATTTTTGCTTTATGGATATTTTACAAATCACTCCCCTTTCAAACTGTATTCTTGTTTATTAATTAGGGCTGTCAGTTGATTAAAATAGTTAATCGCAAATTAATCGCACATTTTGTATCTGTTCTAAATGCACCTTAGAGGAATATTTTTCAAGTTTTTAATACTCTTATCAACATATGAGTGGACAAATATGCTTTATGCTAATGTTTATTATCATTTGAACAATGTCAAATATCCTCATGAATATTAAACACAACAACCTCTGAACATTATAAATATTCGCCTCAATTCAACCTGGAACCTCTCTCATTCAATAATACAATACAAATGGTGTGTGTGTGTGTGTGTGTGTGTGTGTGTGTGTGTGTGTGTGTCTCAAGGTGTGTGTTGGATCGTTCGAGCTATGTGCAACTCAAGGCATATGCTCGAACGGGACGCCTGGACGCTCCAATCATGTTGCGCACTATCCATGCTGAGTGTGCTGACTTCTCGTACAATGTCCCACTGTCTGGCTTCCTGCATGAAGTCAAGTGCTCGGCGCAGTTGTGGCGAAATGTCGCTCCTCTGTTTTCATTGAAACAGCTCCTTATATCCGTTAGCGCAGCTAGCTAGCACCAGATGCTAACAACAACAATGCACGTAAGGTCTCTCTCTCGCTCGCTCGGGCCACACACACACACACACACCCTCCCGGTCCTCCCAATAGCCAGTCGGTGCCTGCCGGTGAGCGTGGAAGTGTGGTCTGCCACAAGCGGGCGGCAGGAGCGGGGCTGTCAGCATCAGCTTGTAGATGGTATTTTAAACTCGATGCGCTCTGAAACTACGGGGCAGTCGAGGAAAAAAAAAATACACATGCGTTAATCGCGTTAAAATAATTAGTGGCGTTAATTTTTTTTTTGCGTTAACGCGTTATTAACGCGTTAACTTGACAGCCCTATTATTAATAACAACTTTTTTTTACTGTCATATAGTATTTTATACCTGTTTACTTTATTCTCTTATTCTTTTATAACTATAATGATCATATAAAGATGTGCCTTTACCTCACTGGTTGGAGAAAAAGCTTCTTATATTCGTTAGCATAGCTAGCTAACCAGATGCTAATAACAACAAAGTTATTGACTGTATGATCAGTATGACAGATGAACAGATCGCCACTGGGCTGTCAACTAAAGACACAGCCATACAAAAACTGTGGCATGTGTACGGCTCCTTATGGGTACTGACATTTTTGGAAGTGCCGGAGCCGCGTTCTGGTGCTCTGCTCTCCGGCAGCTCTAAACCCCTGTCAGACCAGAGCCCTAGAGAGATAATCTCTCTAGGGCTCTGTGTCAGACGAGACATATACCACGTGATGACACGTTAGGCTCGTGTTGTATTCAAGGACCCTGACCTTGGCCAGGAAAAACAGGCACTCGCTTGTTTAATTTTGTTGCGGTCTAGATTTCTTTAATTTTTTTCTTTTTTGCGTGTGTACATAAATTACTTCGAGGGCCGTACCAAATTGTCTCGCGGGCCGTATACGGCCCGGGGGCCGCAGGTTCCCCACCCCTGCATTAAAGGGTTAAAGCTAGGGGGGAGTTAAAAAGCCTCTTTAAAGTCTGCCATTCAAAAATAAAAACAGCCTTTTCTTTTGGAGGACCACCAGAAGTATCCTGAAGCTGTACTATGACAATGTCTTTGCTCCTCACACGTTTTTCCAGTACTACTTTGTCAACTTACTTTGATCTTAAGTTGCTCTTTTAGCTACCGACATAAAACCGTCTCTTGTAAAAAATGAGCCATTACCCATCATTCCAGTGAGGCTTGAGATGTTTCTTCATGAGCTCCACAACTCCATCAAACCACTGCCAGAAGGTGAAGTTGCGTCCGGGTAAGCTCTCCTAAACAAAACAAACACACCATCAGTACGTTTACAGGCACACAAGGCTAAACCAGGTTTTTGTTGTGTGCATTCATTGGTCATTTTAACACCAGCAGATGCTTCTGCTTCTTTTTTATTTATATACCGTGTTGTTATCAATACATACACAGGTTGCCGTATCAGACTATCAGTAGGTAGATCATGGAGAAATGCGCTGGAAGATGCTCACCCTGTTGAACTGGGCCCAGGATATGCTCACGTTGCGGAAGTCCTCAGGGTTGTTGCTGCTGCTTGTAAAAGCTTTCTGCGCCAGGAAGACCATGTTATCTTCCGACAGGCCCCGCCCACTGTGCATCTCTGCCTTGTACTTCATATCTAGGGCCTCACACAGCTGGGGCCACATCACCTTGTCTGGCACGATGAACGGCACCCTGCCCTGAGGTGGAAACATGGAGGTCAATCAGGGTAGAGGACGAGTATGTAGATACATTCATTGTTAGGTTTGCTCTGTATGTTTGGGTCTGTTAAAAATATAATAAAACTTCTGATTAGTTGATGAGACAGCATTAACTTACCGGCTCAGCGAAGGCGTTGTCCCACAGGACGGTGGCTGTGGCGTTGTTGTCCTGACTCCCATGGACAATCACAACCACAGGCAGTGATAAGGTCTGCAAGACACACACACACACACACACACACACACACACACACACACACACACACACACACACACACACACACACACACACACACACACACACACACACACACACACACACACACACACACACACACACACACACACACACACACACACACACACACACACACACACACACACACACACACACACACACACACACACACACACACACACACACACACACACACACACACACACACACACACACACACACACACACACACACACACACACACACACACACACACACACACACACACACACACACACACACACACACACACACACACACACACACACACACACACACACACACACACACACACACACACACACACACACACACACACACACACACACACACACATATATATATATGAACTAAAAGCCTGTTCTGTGTATTAGATATTTAATAATTCAATTGAAGTAAAGGCAATATCATGCTATTAAATATGTATTATCATTAAAAGAAAAGACAGCTAATAATATTATGACAGAAATGAGTTGGCTGTAGTGCTATATAAAAATGTTTGTTTCACTGGCAATAAAGGGGAATAAATAACAACCAAAGAAAATAAAGAGAAAAAACAAACGTGTTGGCATCGGCTTAGACATGTGCAATTGGTGAATCCCTACTATAACTATTAATCAATGTGAAATGTTTCATTTTAAATACAGGGCTTAGAGAATAGTCTAAAATAGACAGAGGCAGTGAAGAAGGCAGATCATTTAATTACATAGCAAGATACCGAGTGCTGTTCACAAGTAAATAAAGGGTCAAATATCCAATTACTTTGACATGGAAGACCAGCTCGTTGCCTCCGACGCTGAACTGCGATTCGAACAGAACCGTGAACTTCTCCTCCGTCACCGACTCTGCACCGCGGCGGTCTGAACGCTTGATCCTCTTCAGGGACTGTACCAAGACAAGAGAGGAGATTACACACATACACCTTCATAACAACAAACACAGCCCATATAGTGCACTCTAAGCAGCTGCATCTCCATTCTCTGGCGAGGAACTGTGCATCAGGCCAGTTTTTGAACAGCTAGTATTTGTCTTGCAAATATACCCTGACATGTCAGCAATATAATTCTATTTTCTGAAGTTTTCAAATCTGAAATAGTTTTTTAGGTCGTTGTCAAAAAGGCAGCATAATCAATCGAAATCGCAATGGGATTACAAACCAAAATATATGAAGGTATTGTTGCATGCAATTTCAACAATTACATAAATACAAAATGTTATATTGGTGGTCAGGTCATTCATACACTTAGCCAGCAGAGCATACCATATTTCTGAAGTGTGCACTGAGGGTGCCGGTGGCCTGGTGATACTCCATCACACAGTTGTTGTTGAGGATTTCTCCACTGCTTTCACTGCCAAGGCAAATAAAGCTGTTAGAAAGGATTGAACAAAGCTCATCTGTAGCAGGAAAAACCTTCAACAAAAGGCGATGTCAACTTAGTACATATATTTTGTGGCTGCCTAAGGAGTGGTGCAGGAATGAGTCCAACAGCACCGAAATGAGTTGGCAGTGTACCAGTTCTGGTTCCCTCGTCCCAAAGTCAACTGTTTTTTGAACCTGTTATTGGCTAGATGCTTCAAATATGGTTAACACAAGCTGAAGAGAGGATCACATTTTGTTCTACCCCACTGGTGAATGTCCAAAGATTCTATGTACCAAGTGACTAAATGAGTCTACTAAACTTTATCACTACGAACATTAGCCACCTTTAGATTAGCGGTGGTAATGTGCAGCCATGTGACCTTTATGTAGTTGTTTATATCCTCACGTTGGACTTTTACTTCTGCCGATTGCCTTTTCACTTTAACAATATACAAAGTGTTATAAATAATAAAGTGTGTAAGTATCATAAAAGTGTGTTTACCACAGATCTTATTTTCCGCAATATTTCTAAATCCAATGGAAAAACCCTAATGTTTTTGTCGAAAGGAGCCCTTGCGTTGCTAATGTTTGGGTCGGCCTACAGAGAATAAATGACAGCACCACTACATTCATGTTTGTTTTTTATATCCAACCAAAGACCTGCAACAAATCCTTTTAGCTCAACATTATCCATGTGTTTTACTGGTACCTTCATCATCATGGCCCTATGGCCCTCACCTGTGTGTGCTCTCATTCTTCAGCAGAGCTTTGGCCTGCTGCTCGCTGACGATGACTGCTTTGACCTGAGGGGGGTTCATGTGGACGTTGAGCTTCCCCCCCACCAGGAGGCGCACTGTGGCTGCAAACTTGGTCTGGGTCTTTAACACTTGGGGGGGCTGCTTCTCTATGATGAAGGTGCTGAAGAGAAGAGATGACAACAACAGCTGCTTGACATTTTCTCACAGAAGAGGAATTCAAAGGCAGTGATCTTGTCATTGATAAAGTTTGAGAGAAAGTTTTGAGAGAAAGAGACATCTCTTCCTTGCAGCAAGTAATCATTCATTCGCAAGTCACTTTTCTTATTTGTTACTTTATGGGGATAAGAAATGGGAAGTGTGGTACAGTTATGTTTTTAGTTTGTTCATGATAAAAAAAAATACATTGTTGTCCTTGTAAAGAAAACTACGTCAATTTTGCTTTTGTTGAAAATGTATTTAAACACAATGATATTTTCAAAATGTATATGTGTATAGGTGCATGTTGTAATTGTCATTATTTGCACAATAATTTGGAAATATAATATGAGAGAGAAAGAGAAAGCAAATGAATTCAAAAGTGAAACTAAATGCAGTAATTGTGTGGCTAAGCAGCAGTATGAATATAGAACAGACTGAGTCTCTGATAAAAGGTGATCGCCAGACATGAACACACTGGTTATAACTGACCTTGTGTGTATCTTGTATGAGAGGGTAAACACAATAAGTGTACCAAAAAAACCAGACGCATACAGTATGAATAACATCTACTGCTAATCATACAGCAGCAGCTCTCCGTCCTTAAGTATTAACGAGTTCTTCTTAACATCATTCCTTAATGTTTTTCACTGAGGTTAAGTGAAGCTGGTTCTCACCTGGTAACCAGGGCGGAGATGATGTCTGTGATGTCAGAGTTGAGTTTGCTCAGCAGCTCCTCCATGGGGCCCGGCAGGGGGAGCTGCTGGGTGAGATGTTCACAGCGCCGGATCTGCTGCCGGTTCTGCCAGATCAGGTCAGCCAGCTTCTCACACCTGGGGCAGAGGGAGGGGAGGGGGAGGGGAGGGAGGGAGGGAGGGAGGGCAGAGTACAGGGGGAGCGGAGAACATTAGGCTGGGTTGTTCTATGCAAGTACATTTAAAACTGCAATATTTTACAATTGTTATTAAAGTCTGTTACTTTTTCGCACTACTTAATACTATAACAACAGTGTTGTAAAATAACACCTTACAATATTTACTTTTTAATATGTATTACTGGCTGCCACTGATTGTCTTTATCTGCCCTGTACTATTTGCTTATAACAATGTACATGTCCTAGCTGTGGGACAAATACAAAGGAATTCTGATGTATGCCTTTATAAGATTTATAATGTATCAAACTCAACAACTTGAATGAAATACTCAAATTCTCCTCTACATCAGAAAGAAAAAAAATTAAAATAAACTCTGCATTCTATAATATAAAATACAAGTAAGAATAGTTGATACCAGGACTGGAGGACGTCCAGCCCCCCCTCATGAGGACCCCCGTTGCCGGACAGCTGCTGCCTCCTCTTCCACTGGATCAGCTCCTCATCCAGGATCAGGGTCTGCTGCTTCCTCAGCAGGGCCAGCGTCTTCTGGTGCTGCTCGGACAGGTCCTGCACACATGGGACACTCAGCATGTTAACACACAGAGAAAGAAGATGAGCAGAATCTTGGACAGCATGATTATGCAACTTAATTGCTGTAAAATCCATGCGTTTACTATTCCGCTGTTTATAAATGATTTAGAGTTAAAAGGGGATATTTCCTACGACTGCAGTTCACTCTTGTGAGGAACTCGTGTTGCACAAGTCTGGAAAGTAATGAAGCACAAATGAAAGTGTTTTTTTTTTAAATAGAATATAGGTTCAAGACTAGTTAAATACCATGGGTGCGCTCATCCAGCAAGAGGAAGGCTGTATGTGAGGAATGGTTTGCCAAAAATAAACAGCTCATCTAAGAGACCAGTGGTGTTCAGAAATATCAACGTTGGCATAGCCTTTAAACCTCTTTGATTATTAGAGTTTTTCAAGAAAAAAAGGCCTCAATCCGATTACAATTGACTGGAGCTGCTAAGCCATTACAAACATCAGGGACGTTGAGTTACTGTAGTGTTGCTGTGATGCACCAAAGAGCTACTGTGAGGTAACCTAATGTCTCACCATCTGTTAATAAAACAAAGTGCAGCAGATCTTAGACCTGCTTTTATCACCATTTTGAAACTGGCTTTCCAATTTACATACCATTAAGTAAGTTACATAAATGAAAAATAGTCATTTGATTTATGAAATAATTTGACTATACCTGCAAGAAGGTGAGAATGACAGAGAACCAGGATGAAAAAGCTATTACTGATTGGGTTAATATGCTTTTTTGTATTCTTAGGCGGGCTGAAATGAATTATCCTGATGTAGCCCAAACTAACAATATCTGCTCAATCACGAGTGCTCAAATCTTTCCTTGTTCAGGTCCTCTTGGAAAACATATCATCTATAACACATTATTTTCCCATGCACCAATTTGTTTTTCACTAGAGAGAGATCAACTTGATTTCTAAGTATATCTGATTCTGAACATGATGAATGAGCATATTTATGATCACAAAACTACAATGTGATAATATGATGTGCAGAAGGACATTTGATCATGTCCTAATAAGTCATCAGGGTAAAATATTGGATTCAAAAAGTTGTTGGAATAATCATGAGACCGAAAAGAATAAATGGAGGAGAAACTTTCCTTGCTAGCCTGCGTTAATGTAGTGTGTGAGTGTTGTCTCCATACAAGCCTGTATTTCTGCAGTGTGCTGGCCTCTCTGGTGAGCCAGGTCTCCACAGTGGTCCTCTTGCTCTGCAGGGCGGTCTCTCTCTGGGTGCGCTCAGCTGGAGGCAGCGTGGACAGGCTGCTCAGCTGGGCTAACAGGAGGAGTAGCAGGAAACATTACAAACAACACACTGTTCACTTCTGGGAAAGAAAGTGAATCAGGACCGGGCTGTAGTGCGTTTTCCAACTAACAGATTAGTCAAATGGGCTGGTGATGTTGAACATGATGAACACCTTTTCTCGATAATCTGTGTTCAAATATGGAATGGAACTTCCCATGAATGAATGAATTAACAAAAGATGATGTTGTATTTCACATTATTGTGATCTGTATGTGTGTGTGAGACATGTTGTTCTTTTGACACTTGTCTGTGACTTTGTTGTACTCCTACCTTGAGACTTCAAATCATATGTTATTGTACGTTTTGAGGCTTGTTAATAATGAATCTCGGGAGGCCTTTATTAATATCAGGGAGCCTTTTATGCAAATTGTATGAAACAATTAGAAGGTATGAATCATTGAACAGCGAGGAAAAGTCATCTTCATCTTAATTGTATTTACATGTTTTTGTTTCTATACATTTAGAACTATTTTTAACTAATACTTTAATGTTTATTTATTCTTGTTTTTATTATCATAACCATTATGTCTATGTAGTTATGTCTTATCAATCAATGTCTTTTGTATTTAATTATATATTTTAGTGTTGTCATATACGTTTAGTGTTGTTGTTTCTTGTAAGTGTTTCAATGTGGAAAATCCAATAAGACAATAGTAAATAAGAAACGTAAATAACTTTGTATTGAACTTATTCCAAAACATATAGTTATAGTTGTTATAGTTATATTTGATCCTAACAGGTCTGTGTGTGTGTGTGTCCCTCAGCCTCACCCTGGATGCGCATGTTCTCCTGGTACTGGATGATGAAGTACTCCTGGCTGTGCTGCAGCTTCCTCAGCTCGTTCTCCGTCTCCTGTGTGGCCAGGCGCAGCTCCTCGAAGGACTGGTTGATCTGCTGATGGCGCTGCGACAGGCTGTCCATGGCCTGCCCCCCACCCCCAGAGCTGGCCTATCCACACAACATTTAAAAAGTGCAGATGTTTTTTGTTTGCTTCTACCAATATCATGACTCTATTACTACTACATGTCATTTATTGTTCATAGATATCCTTTCCCAGATGTCAATCTTAACCCAGCCACAATTTGGGGAAGGTACCGTGAGTTTACAGGAGTTCTGTAATGACAACACACATTCACTTCCCCTTTAACACTTACATTTGTGGCTTCTTGAACCAGCCTCTGCTCTGAGTGTAGGATGTGTTTGATGCAGCGCACGAGCTCCAGAGGACAGCGGTCATAAGTGCTCTGCAAAACACACACACATCACACCGCAGATGATTAAGACCATACCATCAATTTAAAGCCAGTGCACTTTCTGACGTGCTCACTTCTATTACATTACATGTCACTTGTTAGTCGCTTTTATCCAAAGCGACTTACATACTCAATACTGTGGACAATCCCCACAG